>NW_012150729.1:8252082-8266587 GCF_000956105.1 Propithecus coquereli
GAGCCAGGATTGTCCTAGAATTCTATTTCTGGTAGACCCAGTCTGTCAGATCGTTGATCAAAAATTTCTGGCCAATGGCCACATTAGGGCTCAATGAATAAAAGTATCCTTTGCTATTCTCTAAAGGAATGCAAAGGAGGCTCTATCATGCTACCATACTAACTTGCACTCCATCCTGAGGTCCTTGATACAACTGTTTCCCCAGAAGAGCAAGACTTGATCTCAATTTCTGTTTTAAAAACTCCAGAGCTGAAACTATCCCTAGAGCTCTCGGGGTCTTCTCTGAGCTAGCTGACCTCCATGAGCATCCTCTTAATCTGTGTTTAGACTGTTGGATTTAGCCTTCACTGTTGCCCAGCTTCTCAGCAGTGGGACTAAGCCCATAGATCCACAAACCACACCCTAAATCTGTGACCAGACAGAAGAGTTCTGACCCACTTGTCAAATAGGCCAATCAGAAACCTCTAGCACCTACTCTGGCTCTGTGTTAGTTGAGATGGACACAAAACCTTCAACAATGTACCAGCCCCTGGAAGACTGACTAGATGTGACAGCGCCAGATCTGCAGTTCACAAATCCTGGAGCCTCTAGGAGGACAAGAAGGTGAGAGTATGGTGACCTCTGTTCAACACACTGGTACTGAGAGCTGTAAAGAAAGAAAATCCTCTCCGTATAGCTGATTTGAATCACACCAGCTCTGGACTACACATTAGAAATCTCCTGAGGCTACTATTAAAAATCTAGGAGCCAGCAGCCCAAGGCAGACAGTCTATTTCAGAACATCTTGTGTTACGGCCCCCTTGAGATAAATCTAATGCAGGCTGCCAGGCAGAAAGATCCCTCTGGCTGATAGCCAAGCCTCACCCAACCACCTTTATAAAGGAAGTAGACACATCATTACATTTTCTTTGGTTGTTTTTTTCTCATTCAATATTCCAAATATGAGAGATGAAGCATACACTGGAGTTGCTGAAGCAAACACCTGTTCAATAACCTCCCTTCTCTAGAAGATCCATATTCTTTTCACCTCTTTGGGCACCTGCTTTCCTTCAGCTCTCCAAGGTCCTATTTGGCAATGACCTTACCATTTGGCATTCAGGCAACAGAAGTCCTGGGGCAAAATAGCTCTAAAGTTTAAAATCAGAGTAAAACACCTGAGACATTCACCTTATTGTGCGGCTCCCACTTGCCTCCAGGATAACAACTCTAACATTTTCCTTCCACTCTCTCCTCCGCTTTCTGACCTATTCAATCTCATCTTTAAGTAGTGTAACCAGAAGTCCCAGGTTACTGGGGACAGTTTGGGTTTATGCCTGTTGTGGAAGATTAACTATTAATGACACCTTCTTTGCTTTTCAGAAGCATCCTGAGTTGGATGATGAATTACACGGCTACCCAATCAGTGAGCCAATGCTAGGACTCTGTGTAGCTCAGTTCCCAGAGAGGAGGCTGCGTCAACAGCATGTTGTATCAGCAACCACAGCTGCATCTTCTTAGAGATAGATAATGAAGGGCAGGAAAGAAAGGGAATGCCAGAAGTCAATGTTTTTCCTCATTCCTTCTCCCACTCCCAATTGTTACCCTGTCCCTCAGTTTGATTCCCAGAGTAGAGCCTGCCAGTAATGCAGTGAGGATACGAGACAGATTCTCCACCTGCAGGAGACGCCTGATGACTGCCCGGGGCAATTGCAACCTCTTCAATCCTATTTATTCCAATCTTAGGGAATTCAAACTACAGCATCTAAGTAATCAATCGTTATGCTTTTTGGGAAATTGAAGTTGTTCCTAGGAAAGAGAAAACGAATGTTAGATTAGCTTTGCCAAATAGAATTGTGAAATGTTCCACCCTTTACCAGATGTCTGTGTGTGTGTGTGTGTGTGTGTGTGTGTGTGTGTGTGAGATGCATTTCTGAAAAGATTTTGGTTTGCATACAAGAATGTAGACTATAAAGCAATATAACATAAATTAGGAAAAATGAAACAAAAAAATTTAGGACAGTGGATCAATAGCGTAAAGATATCTCAAATGCCAACTTTACTCTGACGTGCACCAGGAAATTAAGATCAAATGACTTCTCAGTAGTTTTCAAAATATTTTGAAGCAATTATGCTCTATAACAGACCTGGACAATGCATCATGTCAATTGCACCAATAACATTCAGATAATTGTAAAAAAAGAGTAATGATAATAATAAGGCTGATAAGCTAAGTTGGGACTTAGAGTTGATGAGATCATTATATAGACTCTATATTGTTGAGAACATAAGAATCATAACTGCTGACCAATTTAGCAATTTAGTGACCAATTTAGATTGAATTTTTGTTGGTTTGGACTGCTTGCCTGCACTTAATAGACATATTATGGCTTATATTTCATCTTTTCCACATTCCACAATGACTCACAGTTAAATTCTCTGATACAGAGCTATTTCCCTTAGAGCTCTCTGACTAGGATCTTTCCCCCTCCACCAGGATTTAGAACTCAAATGGTATTAGATACATTGCTTTTTACAATTTTTTGTGGGAAGCTACGAACATTTTGTCATTGACTTCTAGGAAGCAGAAGCCTATGAGGAAAGATGATTGAAGCTAATGAAATTCTAAAGGGTATGCATAAAATTAACACAATAATTTTAATAGTAAAATGCTATAGAGACATAATCAAGACTCATTTCAATGAATGTGGCCTTTTACAGGCTGTGATATGGAGGTAGTGGGCACCCTCACACAGTTCAGGTGAGAATGTAAATTGGTGCAGTTTTTTTTAAGGGCAACTTGTCAATAGTTCTCAAATAAAGTTTCATGTACTCTTTGGCCCAGAAATTAAGCTGCCTTATGAAAATTCTTGCTGAAGTTTGAGAAGTCATATTTGCAAAGATGTTTATCACAACATACTTTTAATTTGAAAGAACCAGAAACAAAGTGTCTACTCTAAGGACTAGTACCATAAATTCTAGTATGTTGCTGCCATGAAATACTAGTCAGTAATAAAGAGGAATGAGATGGCTATGTCTGTGCTTATATGGAAAGTTTCACCCAATCAATTGTGAGTGAAAAATATAAAGACGAAAACAACTTGTATTGTTCACTTTTGAATAAAACGTTTTATAATGATAATATATGCAGAGTTATACATGCTAGTGTGTGCATAATGTTTCCACCTCTGGAAGTAAGTAAACTATTTTATCTATGGAAAGGGACTAAAAAGGTGCCAGAGGATTCTGTTGCTTTCCAGTTAATATATCCTTATTACTTGCATGTAGCTCACCATGTTATTACTACAGTCTAGAGTTGAAAGTTTACACACTCAAGTTTGAGGAATAAAGGACAGCTTGATTGAAATGGTACCAATCCACCTGGAATTTTTCAGCCATATGTGTAAATAGATGTTATGGTACCAATCCACCTGGAATTTTTCAGCCATGTGTGTAAATAGATGTTCTTTATATTCCCCTTGACTTCAACCCACCTGATTTTCTGCTTTTGAATTATTTTCCACTTGGGTTGGTTATTTCCAGTTTGGCTTCGATTATCTGACACCTACTGTTTTACTTGTCTCTGGCATAGAGTCTACCTAGCCTACCTTAATTGACTTTTGCCACTTTGCTCCTGGACCTGGATTCTGCCTACAGCTGTGTTCTGCTCTCAGGTCAACCCATATGGGCTTCAGGTTCTACTCTTGAATATATCCACTTAATTCTGGACTCAACTCCCTCACTCTGACAATTTCAGCCAATACGTTCCTAGAATATGTTATCTTGAGGAAACAAAATTATACATGAGCAACTTTCGCAAAAGCATAAGCATGCACTGTCATTTTTAAAAGTTTTATTTTATCTTTAATTGATAATAATTGTATGTATTTATGGAGTACAATGTGATGTTATGATAGATGTATATATTGTAGAATGATTAAATAAACTAATTAACATATTAATTAACCCACATACTTCTTTGTGGTGAGAACATTTAAAATCCACTCTCCTAGCATTTTGAAATATACAATACATTATTAAGCTATAATCATCATACTGTGCAACAGATCGCTGATACTTATTTCTCCTGTCTAACTGAAACTTTGTACACTTTTACCAACATCTCTCCTTTCTCTGTCCAATCCCTTACTCCCAGCCTCTAGTAACCACCATTCTACTCTCTACCTCTATGAGTTTAATTTTTTTAGATTCCACATACATTTGAAATCATGCAGTATTTGTCTTTCTATGCCTGGAATATTTCACTTAGTATACCATCCTCCAGGTTTACCCGTGTTGTCCCAAATGGCATATATCCAAAGGAATTGAAATCAGCATGTCAAAGAAATATCTGCACTCCCATGTTCATGACAGCATTATTTATAATACAATAGCCAAGATACAGAAGCAACCTAAGTGTCCATCAACAGATGAATGCATAAGGAAAATGTGATATATATATATATATATATATATATATATACATATACATAATAGACTACTATTAAACCTATTAAAAAAAGGAAATTCTGTCATTTGCACTGCCATTTTGTTTTGATTATAATTCTTAAAAATTTTAATCTAAGCATTCCTCAGAATTAAAAAGCAGAGACACAACCTAGTAAACAAATGAGCAGCAGCATAAATCCAAAAGGACATGTCCTTTTGTTCATGGGAACCAAACTTCCCCTTGAAGTCTGGTGAACTCAGATTCTAGTGATGGTTCCTTAAAATAATGAGGAGCTGAGGTCTTTTCAGGTGTCTGCTCTCCAGGAAGGAGGAATGTAGGTCACATACATTCAGAGTGACATAATCAACTTACACTAGAAGAGTAGACATATGACAATGTCTTGATATTAGCACCTAATCTCAAATTCACTTACCAGAACGAATCCAAGGAAAGCTCAGTGGAAATTTGAATGCCTGGAGAGGATACAGAGGACATTTAATCTCTGTGGAAGATGGAGGCTCACCAGGGCGAGCCCTTATGACTGGCCAGGCAATGGAGGCAGAGAAGGGTTGCAGGAACATGAAGGAAAGCTGCCTCTGTTTTAAATACGCCCACTTGAGCTTCTCTATGACAACCTGATGGTTCACTAGCAGGGTCCTTTGTTTCTATGGATATGATAAAAACTTCCATGTTGTGTGTGTCCAGCCCATCAAAACAAGCATGTTGGCGAAAACCAGAGTCTCTCCAGAACTAACTATCCTTATGACCCTAGTCAGTCAGACCCTTGACCAGAAGAATCTGGTCAGAGGCCATTTAAGAGCTCAAAAGGGAAGAATGCATTCTTGCCCTACTAGAGTAATACAAAACAGATCCTGTTATGAATGTAACTTATATACTGACCAGAAATCCTGAAACCTTTTGGTCTATGGTCTTAGATGCCACTGGAGCTATGAAATACTTGTTTTTTTGTTTTATTTGTTTTTTGTTTTTAATTCCAGAACTGACACATTCACTGGAATCCTGGAGGATTCTTCTAACTGGCTATTTACCTCTACTTCTGATAACTATGAAAAGGTCTGTCTGCTTTTCCAGGATTTAGTCCCTGCTACCCCCAAAAGCTACTTTAACTTCTCAAATGCAACACCAAATAGATACCCATTCCCTTCTCAAACTGGAGAGCAACTAGAGAGGATCCTTGAGACATGTTAGGGTGAGCATGGTTTTTGTCTCACTCTGAGTTGTCTCACTCTGAGTTGGGCAAAGAATGTCCGACATAGTGCCCCAGGGCCAGGTGAAGAGAGTAGATATGGACCAGAGCCAAACTTATAGCCTGTATTCAAGTGCTTAGACCCGGCAAGCTTTGAGGGAACTCAGAGAGTGAGAGACTGTGGACTGGAAGACTCATCCTAGCATTTAAAGCAGAAGAGATGGAATATTCCACTCAACATAATATCTTCAACAAGGGTCTATGGTCCCCATATCAGCATCATCTGCTGTTCTAGTCTAAAACTAAATACCCTAGCCTAATCCCAGACCTTTCAATCAGAATTTCCATGAGTGGGGCCCCAGTTTCAGCATTTCCATCAAGCTCTTTCATGCAGACACAGGCAGTCACCTGACTCTCCCCACCGTCAGAGCTATCTATAGAGCTGGTTATGCTCAGCCAGCACCAGGCCAAGTCAACCCAGTTAGAAATATTGCATAAACAACTGGGATATCTGTTTGCTAGGAATACCAGGGTGGAATATAAAAAGATGAAGCCTAGTTCATAAACAGCAATGGTTGAACAAATGTATGGAAATCATGATCTTAGCTGGGTCACAAGATATGGACCACTGAAAAATATCGCTAGGAGCCCTCAGAGGAAGTCATTCCCTTTAAACTCAAAGATTCCCTCTTCCAATATTGCATAGATGAGACCTCACTTACCTGGCATTGGTTAACCCACACTAATAGAAGAGAAGGGGACCAACGCAGGCAAAAAGAAGACCAGTTTGTATAAGTTAGTTCTGTGTGATGAGAGGCGACTGTGCATTGCTGATAGCTTGTGGGGGTGGGCAGAGGTTCCAGATTTCCTTCTAGCTACTGATCAACACTGATACTGGCTACTGGAAATAATGGGCTCAGACTCCCAGAAATCAAGAATGTTCCTTTTACATTAGTGTCTCCACTATAAGCTTTCAAGAGAGAGTCTAAGGTGGTGCGTAGATAATTGTTCAGTCTCCAGTTATGATGCAGATTTCAAGCCACTGAGATCTAGGGCTATGGTGTATTAGGATTCTTCTTTCCTAAGTAAGGGATTGGGCAAAATGCTGTTGTTTTCATTTTTAGTATGCTTTGGACGTGTGTTCATCATACATGGGCAAAATCAGTGAGCGTGTATATCAACTACCAAACCCTCTATTACATGAGGCTATGGAAACAGGATGCCCAGTTCCTAAGTGCTTGGCTGTACCCCCAGTTCTAAAATTGAGACTGATATGCAGCAGAGAGTCTAGGGGCCTGGCTGTTCCATCTGGGATCCATTGGTCCCTTTCCTGAGCTTATGTCCAAGTTAGGTCTTTCTTCCATCACTTCAAACATACCCACAGGAAAGAAGGGGTTCGCAGCTCCTCTTCCCCAAGTGCAAGATTTTAACAAATCTCTACAGTCAAGAGTGAAGTATTTATGCCTCAACTTTGATTTTTCCTATATTAATTAATAGACCAAATAAATTCACCAATATCCAATATACTGATTGTTTCGCCCCCAGGAAGGAAGACTACACACCTAAAACAAAATTTAAAACTAAAAAGAAAAGCAGGGTACAGCATATATGGAGAATATTAAAAGGTGTTTAAATGTGAGTAGCTAGCCAAAGCATACACTTCTGTGAAGACAGAGGCTTACAGTTTAGAATATACTTTAAGCTGTACAAGTGGCAAGTGATGGATTCAAATTCCACTTTCTCTAGTGCATTCTAGAGAAGCCTGTCAAAGCCTCCTTTATTCTTATATTGAACTAGACTTAGAATGAGAACTAGAATAGTGAAGTAGATAAAAACAGAATAATTCCTTGTACAAGCAACAGTTACACATAGTATTATACTTTCATAAAACCCTTCATGTAATCTCTGTCAATTAGTCCTCAGTAGGAGTTTTCGATGTGTCACTTATAAATAAGAAAAATAAAGCTCAATTAAGTTAAACAATTGGCTTCATTTGCACAAAAATTCTAAATTCTAAATCCCAAAGATTTCTTCATTGGACCTCCTGCTCAGTCACTGATTAGCCAGGTAGCTCCAGCAAATTACTGCTATGCGCCTTATCTTCCTTACCTGTAAAAATAGGAGCTGGATTATACAATCTTTAATTAGGGTTAGTCACGGCAGGTATGGTGCGCAGGAATCTGTTTACTGTGGGACCCAGTTTCCTTCTACTTTGCCATAAACTACACTCTTGAACAATAACAAGGGGAAAAAATACCACAACTAACACCACCCAAACTCCTTCCCATTCCAAAGTATTTTTCTGGCCAGTATCCAAACTTGACATCATTCCCCCTAATGAAGGGACCCCATCAGCATGTCATTCCACCTGGATTCATCATTTGTCTTGCTATGATCAATGTTTTGAAGGTATCATAACTGAGTCACGTCATCACTTCTGAAAGAAAGCACCCAGAAGATATGTATTTCACAGAGCTACAGAAACAAAAACCCTGTGGATCCAAACAATATCAAGATGCCCAGCTGTTTAAACTGAACACACCATTTCCAACGACATTCAACTGAGGCCTCTACTTTTATACTGACAATTCTTATATGAAAGCACCAATCTTGAAATCGTGAAGTTGCTTAGAATTACAGACAGGATTCCTAGAAGTGTAAACCAATCTGCATAATCTTTCATTGCTTTTATCCTGTCAGTGTATCATGTAATATAAATCATTGCATATAGGGTTTCTAGATATTTTACACTAACAGAGCATCTTGGTTTCAGAAGCTTACCTGGTGGAATGAGACAACAGACGACACAAACCGTGCAAACATCCACAGATGACTGTGGCTGTTGAAGTGGCTCTCTTAATGCACGTCCAAAATCTTAATCTCCATCCTCCTGCTGGGGACCCTAAGGGTGTGTATGGGATGGGGCAGGTGGGAGTGGGTGGGAGAGGCTGGCGGCAGATGATAGCTGTCACCATTCTAGGACTGGACACAACAGCAAGAAAAAAGCACTTACTTGCTACCGAGTGACGAGTGACGCGTCTCCACCAGCACCTGAGGGAACCCTCAGGAGCAGGGCTCCTTGGAGCCCTTTCCTTCTCCTGGGCTGCTCTTTCTTCCCGGATTGGGTTTTCTGAGCTCTGGTTGCATAGGAGGTGTTTTTCGGCTGGTGTCTGTCCTCACCAGCTGTGGCTCGGCAGTAAAGGGGCTCCCCTGAATTGCCGGCTAGAAACCGAGTCACTGGGGCGGCTCCCCCGCCACTGACCCAGAGACCCTTCCAGCCCAGATGGCCAGCGGAGCGGCGCCCGCAGCTTGGAAGCTGTTTTTGTCTCCTTCCCACTCCTCCCTCCCCTCTCGCAGCCACACCACTCTCTCCCCCGCCCTCATCTCCAGGCCAGTGCGCGACTTCAGCATCCAGATCGGGCGTGGGCGGCTGATACTGGCAGAGACCGGCTGCAGAGGCAGGAACGCGGCAGCTGTGGCTGCTCCGCCACCAGCTGTCAGGCAAGGGAGGGAGCAGGAGGAGGGGGTATCGGTGAGGACGGGAAGTGGGGAGAGGACCTGGGGGGCGTGAAGGAGTGGAGGGGTTAGGGAACAGCCGGGCAAGAGAGGAAGGGCAGGGTGCAGCTAAGTCGTGGGGGAGGGAGGAGTGAATGGGAGGGCGAGGAGCAGACAGGTAGAGAGGACAGGAAACTCAGTTTCTTTACCTCCAGTTGTTTTCTCTCTCCCCTTGCCTAGCTGCCCCAGTAGAGCTGGCAGGGGCAATTGTCAGCCCCCAGCATCCAAATCTGGACTTCGCTGTAGATGAGAGTTTGTGATGTTGCCGTTGTGTGTAGGTGTGTAGCTGTTTAGGAGAGAATGGGCTGGAGCTGCTACAACCCTCTTGCTTTAGATCTCTTTCCCACTCTGGTGATTTGAAACACCGGGGATAGAGGAAAAATTACGTAGATTTTAGCAAACTGGGGCATCACAGTGTAGTTTGGGGATGAAGGAAAGAGGGGTAGGGCCTTCCTTCCCAAAGGGAGTTTGGAAAATTTTGCCACACCTTAAACATTCATTTGGTAACCCCATCTTGTCCAGACATCACATCATTTTGTCCAAAAATACATCAACACATGCTTTTGAATGGTAAAAACTTCTTAAGAATGTAACCCAATGCAATTATCACACCTAAAAATTAACAATAATTATATTGTAGGGTCAAACATGATTTCTTTGTAATAGACAATTTATGGAACAGAAGCTTCTCTTCTCCACATTGTGTAGTGACAATGCAAGTAAAATTTCTAGTGCATAGAACTTTCCTTGGCACAATCGGATTCATGCATCCTTTTCACCAGTAAAATTCTACATACCTTTCACTACATTCAAACATAATATCAACTTAACAAAGCTAATAATACCAAATATTTAAAAACTTTTGAAATGAATAAAAAGAAGTATTCCTTTGAATGACGCATAATGAGCAGGTGATGGATCCCAAGACATTGAGCAAACTCACAATATAAAAAGAGGCCAATATTTTGGATGGGATTGGATTTATATTCTGAGTTGGACAATCACTTTTTTGTTGCTGTTCTGGAACAAGTATTTTTCCACCACTGTTCGATAACATTGCTCAATTGGACCCCAAAACAACTGGCAATTATTATGCTCCTAATAATGAGTCGAGAAACCTCCCACCCCCATTGAGCTTCCTGGCAGGGGGAAGGGTGCAACGGGAGAGCCTGTTTTCCACACTTCTCTTAAGAACCTTATAATCTTGTGTTCTAAGCTATGTTTCCTGAGTATGTCTTCAGAAAGCGGAATCTCTAGACCAACATGCTCTGCCTAGTGGAGAGAAAAACCTGCTCTATCACACTACACTTGAACGGGAACCAGATAAGCCCCTGGGGACATCACTTTCCTTTCATCCTGTTTAAATGGGGGCTGTTTATTCTCACCTCAAAGATATCAGTGTCAGGATCACAGATGGGCCTGGTGTTTTTATTCATGGCCCACATTGTCACATCCAGGGTTGACAAAACTTTGTGTTAAAAAGACAAGCAAACAATACTCTCAAAACATACACAAATCAAAACTCTTTGTTTGGAAATATGTCCTTCAGTTACATCCTCCTTTTCTTCTTCTGGTAACAATCATTCTCTGACTGTATGGACACTCTTACTTATTAAGAATTTATTTTTTGGTTGACAGTCTTTCCTTTCATCTGAACTCTTGCTTTTATTCTTAACAACTTTCACATCCGTTTGGATGCCAACAGGCAGTTGGATGAAATATCCAACAGCCTAACTTCTGATTTCCTCTCTTATAGATGATCTTTTTCTCCACACCACTTCAGCTATGAATTCCCACACTCACACTTTGAATCTTGCCATAGTTAGCAACTGCTTTGTTTTTCCCCAAGGCACTTATCTGTCACGCTAAATATCTATTGCTTATTTGTTTATTTTCTGTCTTGTTCCACTAGAATCCATGTTGAATGACAGCTGGGACTTGTTCATTCCCTATTACACAATAATGCTTAGAACAGAGGTTGTAATATAGTAGGTACCCAGTAAATTCACTAAAGGAATGAGCACCAAACATGACCTAATCCACTATGTGCTTCCTGGAAAAATGTGGTGATTCACCAAAGGAATAGACTGTAGAGCCGATGGAATATAAAAAACATGAAAATTGTTTGTTGATCTGTTTCCATTCTTCCTAATCTCTGGCATTTATATACTTTAATACTTCTGTAATATGTAGATATGATAAGTTCCCCTGGCTACATAATCCTGATACAAAAAAGCACAGGCCTGCCTCAAAAGAAATGGTAAAACCAAGAAAGTCCAATTTTTGTCTATGGGGAATGCCAAGGAACTTAGAGAAATGAAGCAATCAGAGTCAAAAAGAAGTCACATTTTTGATAGTAGCCATTCTAACAGGTATGAGGTGATATCTCATTTTGGTATTGTCAAAAAGAAGGATGATATCAAGTGCTGGTGAGGAGGATGTGGAGAAAAGAGAACTCTTGTACACTGTTCGTGGGGATGTATATTAGTACAGCTATTTCGGAAAATAGTATGGAGGTTTCTCAAAAAACTAAATATAGGATTATCATATGATTTAGCAATCCCACTTCTGGATATATATCCAAAGGAATTGAAATAAGTATGTCTAAGGGATATCTGCATTCCCATGTTCATTTCAGCATTATGCACAGTAGCCAAGATGTGGAAGCAACCTAAGTGTTCATTAATAAATGAATGGATAAAGAAAACGTGGCATTTATACACAGTGGAATACTCTACATCCTTTAAAAAAAGGAAATTCTGTTATTCATGACAAAATGGATGGAACCGGAAGACATTATGCTAAATGAAACAAGTCAGGCACAGGGAGATAAATACCATATGATCTCACTTATGGGTGGAATCTAAAAATGTCAATCTCATTGAAACAGAAAATAGAAAAGTAGTTACCAGAGGCTTAAAGGTAGGAGTGGGGGAAAGGGAAGACATTGATCAAAGGGTACAAAGTGTCAGACTGTGTTAAATGCTTGAGGTGAGGGATACCCCAATTAATTTGATTTGATTAATTCACATGTGTATCAAAACATCACTTGTATCCTATAAAAATATACAACTATTATGTATCCATAATAATTTTTAAAAGTCTCATATTGGAGGAATAAGTTTTAGCATTGCATGGTGACCATAGTTAATAATAACATATGGTATATTTAAAAATTGCTAAAAGAATAGATTTTTAATGTTCTCACCACAAAAAATGATGAGTTGGTAAGGTGACACATATGTTAGTTACCTTAATTAAATCTTTCCACAATGTATATAAATGAAAACATCATTATTTGTCAATTAAAAATAAATAAAATAAAATGCAAAAAAGTTGTATTTCCTAATATATATTCAGAAGGTGGAAGCTCTAGAGCCACATTCTCTGCTTTGTCAAGAGAGAAACCTGCTGTATCACACTGCACTCGAACCAGATAGGCCCCTGAGGGCATTTCTTTCCTTTCAGCCTGTTTAAATGGGGGCTGTTTGTTCTAACCTCAAAGATGTCCATGTCAGGAATATGGATGGACACTTCTCTTACCCTTATTATAGAATATTAAGAAATAGATATGAGTTTTGGATTGCTGTCAAAATCCAAGTCTAGATTTTTTAAAGATGAATATAATATAAATCATTATAGAATTATATCTCTCTGTATCATTTAAATTTTATGATTCTTCACAGTTCATATTTTCTTTTGAAAATGCCAATTAACTTTTCAAGTGTCATGTACAGTATCATTGGCAAATACCTACTGCATAATTACACAAACATGGTGTTGCAACACTAGAGTCAGTTCCTTATCATGATTTTTATGGGTATAGCATTCTATTTATGATTCTAATTATCTATGCGCTTGAGTTCCTTGGAATTGTTCCAAGAAATCCTTGCCACAGTCTTCAACCCTGTCCTAAGTTTCAGAACCATAAGAATTTGGACCTGATCAGTGAATAAAACTGTAAAGAGCTGTTTGACAATAGCAGAGAACAAAATAAACAGCTTGTGAAAGAATAGGCGATAGATGGTAAGAGCCAACTTGGGCTCCTCTACAAAAAAGTAGGTAAAAACTCTTTTAGAGCATTAATTATTAGCTAATAAATTTCTAAACTGGTTCCAATTTCTCAGATCCCGGGGAATATATACATAAACACTTTGCCCAGTTCGACTTTTTGAACTATGCTTATCTTCCAAAGATAGATATAGTTAGTAAAGCATACCAGAAAAAAAGTCAAATTTAATATTGGAAATCAGCAGAGAAAATATGTCAAATATTTCACTAGGAAAACTCACATTCATATAATATAAGTGGAATTGTTTTATGTCTATACTTAGTTAATAATGTTTCCTTGATCCCAAGAATCAGATGACAAAATTCAGAGGCATATTTGGAACTAGCATTCAAAATATTCCTGCTCATAATACATTAAAATACATTTGCAATTTCATGTCTAACAATCCCCTATCAAGTAATTCCCAGCCAGCCTTGGCAAAAGCCCAGGATACTATATTTTCAAATGAAAAAATAGAAAACACAGATAATTACAAAATTGCAACTTGTCATACATTTGGAAGTCCTATTGCCATTTGTGTGCATATATGTGAAATAGCTGAATATGTGCATGCCATGTGCAACAGTCACATTTGACTGCTGTAATAGAAACCTAAAATAACAGTGGCTTAAACACAACAAAAGTTTGTTTCTCTCAAACCTAGTATTCCAGGTATAAGCATTTTAGGCTACAAAATACCAAGGAATCAGACTCTTTCAACCTTATTGGTTTGCCATCTCTAGTGCACTATCCTCATTTGCACGATTCAGGATTGTTTACTGACACATTTATATTCTAGGCAGTGGAAAAATGAAATAGAGGAAACCAGAAGTTTTAATTTACACATTCTTGAGTTCATATCATGTTGGCTAGAATTTAAACCCATAGACACAGATGATTACAGGGAAGGATGGTGAATGTCATATTCATTTTGGTGCCCATTCAGTGAGCTAAAAATTGAGGTTTCTACTAATATAGATAAAAGTAACAATAAATATTTGGGGATGACTAGCACTTCTGCCATATCATGTCTCTGCCTGCAGTTGGCATTTTATTTCAACTGGATAGCCCTGTCAAATTAGGAAAAATGTGACTTTCAAAGATTTAAGAATTTACAAAAGTGTAATCAAATTTACCAATAAGCATTTCTTCCTACCTAAATTGAATGATCAGGCAAGGAATTCATATTGAAGAACAACCAGTTGAACAGTATAGTAATAGATTATAGTTTGTTTCCTCAAATTCATTAGGTTTCACAGTCTTATT
>NW_012150729.1:8277248-8278820 GCF_000956105.1 Propithecus coquereli
GAAGATAGAAACAATGTCTCACTTTTCACCCTGAATACGGCTTTCTCTCTTTAATCCACATGAAGAAAAAATAAACTTGGGGCAATAGATATCACAAAACAACTATTCAAGAGATGACTCTCCAAAGAGATGATGTCCCCATCTTTTCATCACATAAATATGAAAGGAATTTCCAGAAAAGCCACCGGATCTTTAATTGGCTCTTCTCTTGTTAAGGGAATATTGCATTTATAGCAATAGCCTGAGAAATTCCCTTCCATCATTCTTCCAAACCCCACTCCCACATTCAGTGAAACCTTCCAGGCAGGCTGCAGACCCCACCTTGTCACTTCCCCTCTGTTGGCAGCTCTCTCTCAGAAGTAATTGCATTCCTTGCAGAAAGAGAATAGAATTATTTTTCAGGACCCTGCCCTTAACATTACAGCTCAGGGAAGGAACAAATCCTGAATGAGTCGCAGTCAACAATGAATGAATTGCTCCAGTAGGAGCAACTGCATCTCAGTTTTCACAACAAATATCAGCTGGGGTAAAAAGTTGATCATTTAAATCCATCATTCAAAAATGTTTATAAACAGAAAAGAAATTGAATTTTTCTCTCAGCATATTACACAAAAGCAGGAAGAATTATTACTTAATTATGAGTCAGGTACTTCCCAAATAGTATCTCAAGCCATTTTGCCTCTTGCTTTATTTTCCCTTCAAATCTTTATCCTTCATTTTTTAAATCCTTAGAGAATCCCTTGCTGCCTCCTAAGGGATCCAATTAGCTAGCCCAGCTATAAGCTTTCATATTACTTATTGTAATTAAGTTATTAATGATGTCATTATTTGTTTAATTTATACCTTCTTCCCAGAATGTAACGCCCTAGGAGTCAGAGAATAGATCTCTTTCTTATCACTACATCCTTAGTGTTTTAGACACTCAGATGTATGTACGCTGGTTTGGTTGGTTGGTTGGTTGGTTTTGACTGACAGATTATAGGAGTGAACGGCTAAAATTAAGAGCTTTGGAGACTAAAGAATTGTTGCATATGTTAAGTCACCTGTAAAACAAGATAATTATGTACAGTACCTAAGTCTAAAGTCACTGGGAAGATTAAATGATGCAGTTAATGTAAGGCTCTTTAACATGGTAATTACTTAATCAATGTTACATTGTGTTATAGATTAATTCAGGACAATCAGACCAATAATAGAATAATAAAGCAACTTCCAAACATCTAACTTTAGTTAAAATAAATATGGATAGTTTTAAAAAAATAGTATCACGTTGTCATTAGATAGGCTTCCTAGGAACTGTGACTGGTTATTGTAAAGTATAACAAAGATTTTGGACATGCTGGAGAAAGGTGGAAAATAAACAATGAATCATGAGGAGCAAAGAAATGTAAGATTCCCAAATGTATTGAATGTTTTAAAATCATTAAAGTTATACTGCGTGTAGGTCTCTCTTTGCATAGTTCCGGTCTTGGTACAAATAGACATGTAAGAATATTAAAACAGTACTGATCACAGTCAGGTTATATTGTTTAATTATTATTTGATGATAAATTAATTTATAATCAATTGTTT
>NW_012150729.1:8287955-8288740 GCF_000956105.1 Propithecus coquereli
TTACAGCCAGCATTCATTAAGCACCTCTTATAATGTTAAGCTAAAGGCTCATAAGGGAAATAAGATTATCATCCCAATTTAAGTAGTAAATCCATACTCTTAATTCTAAAGGATAACCTCTTAACTTTTAGATTCTGAGCCAACCATAGTCCCTAAACTTCAGTTTCAATGAAAATAGCCTGAAGAACTTATAAAAATCTAGTAAATATGGAGTGGGATTCAGGGATCTGCATTTTAACTACATCCCAGATCACAGGTTTAGACACACCAAAGTACAGTGATGTACTGGTTTGGCAAGGATCATGAATAAAATAATGGAGTAATTTTATGCTGTGAGTTTAAGGTATTTGCTTACCAGCAGTTACAGGAGCCAGCCTCCTCACTCATACCCCCCTCCTCCACGAGCTGCCTCCCTGCACTACTGTCCAGCCCCAGCCAAGCACCTTCCTAAGGACTGCTCCTAGGGACATACTCAAGAAGAGTGGCCCTGCCTTCTTCCAAATATTCACTTTTCTTAATGCAACTTCTCTGGCTAAGCATTGACATCTTCTTAGAATGTTATGCCAAGAGTCAGAAGAACATAATACTCCTCTCAGGCCTGCTGGGACTACTGAGTGGAGAGCTGAAAAGCAATTCCTTCCAGGCTTTACTAAAAGCCATGAGTGGCAAGTTAAATTGGAATCCATTTTCTGAACACGATTAAATGGAAATACTGAAAGGAAGTAGCCACCTCTCATGGCAATAACACAATTTCCAGTATTACAGCTTGAATATAAAGTGTTAAA
>NW_012150729.1:8289191-8289530 GCF_000956105.1 Propithecus coquereli
AACAGTCACTAGTCATTATGTAGCTACTGAGCATTTCCAACATAGCTGGTGAAACTGAGAAAGTACATTTTAAAATTTTATTTTATTTTAAGTAATCAAAGTTTAAGTGACAATATGTAGCTAGGGCTACATATTTGACAGTGTAGCACTTGAAAACAATGTGATCTTGGCAAAATATTTCTCTTCATAGGTGCTTCATCTGCAAAATTAAGAGGTCAAAAAAGTTGGTTTAAATTATTTTTTCTAACATCTAGCTCTAAAATTTTGCTTGTATGTCTTCACATGAAAAGATGTTATTCCCTAAAAACATAAACCCTGAAAATTGTCTTTTCTATGATT
>NW_012150729.1:8289908-8290430 GCF_000956105.1 Propithecus coquereli
ATTTGAGACTAGGAAGACTTTCAAAAGGCAAGGGAAGGAAAACACAATAATATAAAAAATGAAGTTCAGAAAATCAAGAAGCAAAAGAGACAAATAGTTTAGAATTCAGCTGAAAGACTGGTCTGGGAAAGGAAGTCTAGCACAAATTGCTTTACCAAAATCACACCATCTTTGCATTCTTGCAAATACATCAATTTGGTCATGGTCTGTTATCCTTTTTATATATTGGATTTGATATACTGACATTTTGCTGAGTGTTTTTGCATCCATGATCATGAGACATCGGCATGTAATTTGTCTTTCTGGTAATATCCTTGTCAGATACTGCATTCATCTTTATGCTGACTGCATAAAAAGAATTTGAGTAGTTTGTCTGTTTTCTAAAAGAATTAACGTATATGTTAAAAAATTCATATGTGAATTCATTTAGACCTTGTGTTTTCTTTGGGGTAATGGTTTTATGTCCTATTTCATTTCTTAAATAGGTATAGAACTATTCATATTTTCCATTTTCTCTGATGC
>NW_012150729.1:8291350-8292368 GCF_000956105.1 Propithecus coquereli
GTTTAACAGGCAAACTTGGGCTATATGGGTCTATCTGGTATCACTAATTGTCTCCTGAGATGTTCTCTAACTCATCTGTTTTTCCTAAATCAATTCTATGGTCCTAGCTGTTGTCAATCTACCAACTTTATGTAAACTTTGTCCTAACTGTTGCAGCATTACCTAATACCAAATTCTGTGACCCTTTGTCCTCCCACCACCACCACCAAACAGGAGAAAGTTCCACATAGTAGTTGAAGGATTTGGCTTCACTGATGAGCTAAAAAAGGTGAAACATCTGGAAGTGAAAGAAAGTTGATCTTCCAATGGAAAAACTTTGATCAATGAGATGTAGGAGTCTAGAGGTAATTAGATTAAATTCCCTCTGAATATCTTCCTGGCTTGGACTATTTGAGATGCAGTAGTCCCACACCGCTTTTATGAAAATATCCAGTGAGACAAAGCAAAAGCTCACCTTTGCTATAAAGCTGTGGCCGCTTCAGTAATGCACTCCTCTAAATCTGTTCTTCTTCTATTTATAGAAATCAGAACCTGAAGCAGAAGCTTATTTGCCTGTGCTTTCCTGGTGATTGTAATCCCCCAGACTTGTTTCCATAGGGATTCAATCACCAATAAAAATCAGGTACATAACCTTTTACTTCAGGTTCTATTCTCCATGTAATTCTACCTAAGACAATGCGGCTGGCTGTCTGTAATGTAATAACGTAATTTCAGTCCTAATGCAAGTTTCAATGTGTGTGTGAGTTTTGTTCAGCTCCCACTGGAGAAGGCATGGAAAGCTGTACAGATATATATTTTACCAGAGAAACTGGAGTTAAAGAACTCAGAAATGGGTCCAATAGGAAGAGTTTAATGCCCAATACCGTTTACTCAAAGCTACCTGAGTACTGTGAGGGGGAGATTTGGAATTGTGGTTGATAGGTACTCCAATTTGAGACTAGGAAGACTTTCAAAAGGCAAGGGAAGGAAAACACAATAATATAAAAAATGAAGTTCAGAAAATCAAGAAGCAAAAGAG
>NW_012150729.1:8292418-8293339 GCF_000956105.1 Propithecus coquereli
TATTTAGAGAATGGAGAATGCAAGGAAATCTTTGCTACCCTTTGATGAGGGTAGTTGAACAAAAAGTCCATTTATTTTGGAATCTAGGGGAAAAATCATACTGGGAGTCAGAATTAAGCGTAAGTTCCAGATCTTGTTTTAAGAAAACATTTGCTTTAAACAATTATATTTTGTATTTTACTGATAATTGAGAATTTATCATCTGATATATCTACAGTTACAGATTTTTAAATTTTTACAAATGCTGTAATTGAGACTAAAAGAACTTTCTGCATATAATCGATTGCAATTGCTTTTTGGCATCCACGCTCAAAGTCATTAAGAATAAATGTCAGTATTTGTAATGGTACAGAAATTAGTCTTGCTGCAATGGTAATGATTTTCAATAGTCCAAGAGCAGAGAAGAAAAACGGAAAATGCACTTAGATAGTGAAGATAATGTAGGAAATATATTACTGCTCTTGCAGTTTCTTTGAGTCTTGGGGACCTTGAGACCAAGAAGACTGTGATTGTCTTACTGAGATCTCACAATTGTATCTGGAGCACAAGGGCTTTGTTTTACCAAAAATCGATTGTTTAAAAACATTATTTATAGTTTTACATTTTTATCGATAACGTTATATACAACATGAATGGTATTCGTTTCATGGAGGGTTAATTACTTATTGAAGTCAGAGGTACAATGGATATGTGAATAATGCAGCATATTGTACTCTCAAATAATTTGCTTGAAAATAGCCTAGATTCTCCTTTCAGTGGGGTTCCTCACTCCTCACCTAGTCCTTTCGTATCTTGTCCATCCGAAATCTATGCTTCACTTATTTTAAAACTTCAAAGAATCCTAAATTTCTTAACTATGTCCCAGTTCTTTGGGGGCAGCCCAGCCTATGTTCCTCTGACACTGAACATGCTGAACAAAGA
>NW_012150729.1:8293389-8293853 GCF_000956105.1 Propithecus coquereli
ACTCCAATTTGAGACTAGGAAGACTTTCAAAAGGCAAGGGAAGGAAAACACAATAATATAAAAAATGAAGTTCAGAAAATCAAGAAGCAAAAGAGGCAAATAGTTTAGAATTCAGCTGAAAGACTGGTCTGGGAAAGGAAGTCTAGCACAAATTGATTTACCAAAATCACACCATCTTTGCATTCTTGCAAATACACCAATTTGGTCATGGTCTGTTATCCTTTTTATATATTGGATTTGATATACTGACATTTTGCTGAGTGTTTTTGCATCCATGATCATGAGACATTGGCATGTAATTTGTCTTTCTGGTAATATCCTTGTCAGATACTGGATTCATCTTTATGCTGACTGCATAAAAAGAATTTGAGTAGTTTGTTTGTTTTCTAAAAGAATTAATGTATATGTTAAAAAATTAATATGTGAATTCATCTAGACCTTGTGTTTTCTTTGGGGTAATGGTT
>NW_012150729.1:8298846-8300088 GCF_000956105.1 Propithecus coquereli
GATGCCAACAGAATCTGTTATTCCCACCTGATTGTTGGAAGGCACAGGCCTTATAAGTGTCTCCAGTCATATCTAAGCAAGACCTCTAGAATCTGGAATCTAAAAGAAGGAGCAGACATCCTTTTAAAATGGCTGAGACAAATGAGAGTTTTTTCCTCGTCTCAGCCACCTACTGCCACTATTCTTTCAGTATCTTTGTGCTTGAGTTAAATTTTTCTTGTGTACAGGTGAACATTAGCACTGGATGAAAACAGGAGAATTGGTAATTATGCTTCCTGTTATGTACTTGGCCTTGCATCAGTCATCACTTTGTGGTTGGCCTTCGTTATGTCAAATCATCCATTTAAGCGGTGACTACCATTGACCCACTTGTAATTCATTCCATCGTCCTTTGCAATATCCTATTGTCTCGTTAGGTTCAGGTGCAGCCTATTCCATAGTCAGACTGTAATTTGTTAGTCTTCCATTCACTTGATTATAAGCAACCATTTAAGAAACCTCCTTAAAGAGTTGTCAGCTAGAGGGGAATCCAACATGTTTTAGAGTTACTCAGCTTTTGGGTATACTCTAGACAGAGGACAACATTCCAGAAACAATCTGGACTTGCTTTCAAGTAGCCTCAGGCACTTATTACAATATCTATGGTTCCTACAATCAGAAGGTTTGATTGAGTTTAATTAATCAATCTGTCTTTAGGAACTTGATGAATTGAAATCTGACAAAGAGCAAATAAGTATTATAATAGTCTCAAAATTATTTTGAATAAAGCTGTATTAAAGATTATGACAGGGTCTTGCTACCTTCATTTTCAGCCTAGAACTTGACACCGTCACATCTCTAACCTGTCCAGCACATTGCAGATGGATACGCTGGACCTGAAAGAGATCCTGCTTCCTCAACTTACTCCGTGGAATTTACAAGAGCAAGTATTTGCTGTTCTCTCCAAAGTACAAGAGAGAGTTGGGTCCATGCTGCCTGGATTGTAATGTTTGGGTCCTACACTCCCTAAGTGCTTCAGGGAATGGCAGACACTCAATCAGATTATCACTGCTTTTACCATGGGGAGAATTTAATGCTGAGGCAAGGTCAGAAGGAGGGTAGAAGAAGTGTTCCTTCCTGGGAAGCAGAGTGGGGGAACCTCCACAGAAAAATGGGCAAGAAAAATAGCCCCCTAGACCCATGAAAAGTGCCATCATATATGATACCCTTGACTTCCAAGTATTTTTGTAGAGCTGTTTAGAA
>NW_012150729.1:8300138-8302020 GCF_000956105.1 Propithecus coquereli
TTAATAGTTTAACCTAGATAGGGCTGATTGTTCAATCAATGTTTGTTGGTCTCCTGGAACAAAAACTAAATACAGTTGGTTTATTCCTCATGATTATCTCAAGCACCTAGCACAGAATACGACTTATGGTTTTAGCTCATTAACAATTTGATGAATGAATGAATAAGTGAAAAAATAGTTATTGGGCTACTTTAAAATAAACAAAAGAAACTTTAATCTTTACTGCATTCTCTTAAAAATTCTAAAGGCTAAATAGCTTAATAAGGTATTTTCTTAAAATATATTTATCCAATTTTTGTCACTTTCAACATGTCTTACCCCTTTCCATTATCTCCATTTTTTCTCTCTCTTTCCTTTATTCTCTCCCAAGAGAAGCTGTGCTCTAGCTAAAGCTAATCCTACAAACTAATCATTCTTCTTCTCCAGCTTTCCCTTCCACTCACTTATATGTTAGGATAAATATGAGAATTTCTGGTGGGAGATAATCCCTATGGAAATAAGAATGGACTGGGAAATAACAATGGTCAACATCTACTGAGGGCTTCTTAGGTACCAGGCACTGCTTTAGGCACTTTACATGAGTTGACTTATTTAAACTTCAAAACAGCCCATTTAGGTAAGAGCTAAAACAATCCCCATTTTATTGAGGAAAACTGTTGAAGCACAACGGGGTTAGTAATTTGTCAAAATCTCAAAAATGATAACTGATGGAGCTCTGTCTGACCCTAGAAAGTTTGAGTCCACTGGCAAGGATCTCCATCAGTCAGCAATACCCCACCATCTCCCTGGAGCAACAAAATACCGCTCAGTGGGGGTAAGCATGGAAAAGGTTGCCTGAAGGACAGATTGTAGAGGCAGACTTGAAAAACCACCCGGAACTAGACACATAATAATTTACATATGAGGTCAAGGGGCTTAGACTAGAATATAATTATGAAACTGGATGGAGAGATACCTTTTACAAAATGTATTAAATGTGAAGTTTTTTACTATTTTTTCTTGACTCGCATTTGCATATCTATAGAAGGACCGATAAGGCAGTTAATGGGAAGGGGAAGGCAATTTACATCTATGAATTATTTAAATATCTCATGGTGCAGATTAAAAAGTTACTGTCTAGAGAAAGGCTGGCTTTCTGTCTTAACAGAACTTATTTCCCACTTATCATCTCATAGAAATTATAGTAACCTCCTTCAGTGTAGTTTAATGATAAGGACAAATTTAAATTGTTACCAAAAGGATCTTTCTCCTTTTTCATCCATTTCACTGTATTTCTCTTCCCTAGATCACGTGACATTTACACTCAAGTTTTCAGATGCTACTGTGGTAGATTAGCCCACTGGATGTCTTCCTCCCAGTCCTCAGAACCTGTCCGTATGTTACTTTGTCTGGAAAAACGGACTTTGCAGACGTGATTGAATTAAGGATCTTGACATGGGGAAATTATTCTGGATTATCTGAGTTGGCCCAATATAATCACAGGGAGCCTTGTAAGAGGAAGGCAATGGTGTCAGAGTCAGAGAGTTTAGAGAATGCTATGCTGTTGTCTTTGAAGATGTAGTAGGCGCCATGGATCAAAGAATACAGGGGAGCCCTTGTAGCTGGAAAAAGCAAGGAAAGAGATTCTTCTCTGGATTCTCCAAAAGGATGCTGTTCTGTGGACACCTTGGCCTCCAAAAGTGTGAGATAATAAATCTGTGTCATTTTAAGCAACTACATTGGTGGTAATTTACTACAGTAGCAATAGGAATCTAACATCTCTATGTTATATCTACAATTTTGTTTGTTTTAAGGTTGGCAAAGGAACAAAGAACTAGTATTGACTCACCTCAAAGGGTCAATTATTTTTCTGTTGCTGAGGCAAAAGATAATTAAAGCAACT
>NW_012150729.1:8304757-8305305 GCF_000956105.1 Propithecus coquereli
AAATATCTTAAGTGTCTAACCCCTAGTTTCTTCATCTGGAAAAGGACATTAATACTGGTAGGGTTGATGTGGATATTACATGTAAAGCATTGTATAAAGAAGTGCCCAATCTATAGAAAATCCCCACCAAAATGTTAGCTATCATTGTAATTGTTATTATTTTATAATTACCGTCATTTTTATTCTCAAATATCTTCTTCATTTTGAGCTGAACTTGATTACATATTCACAGATAGGTTGATGGTTTATTAAAATCAGTACTGAACTCTAACTCAGAGTTAGCGAACTTGGCCCATGAGCCACATTCATCGTCCCACACTCCTTTTGTTTTTTCACCTTGTAAACAAATTCGTACTGAAAGACAGCTGCACTTATTTGTTAACATATTGTCTATAGCTGCTTTTGAGAATAAGTGGCAGAGTTGAGTAGTTGGGACACACACCAGATACCACGTGGCTCACAAAGCCTAAGATATTTACTTTTGGGCTCTGAACAGAAAAGTTTAGAACTCCTCCTAACCTCTGTGCATGCAGATGATACATCAAAAT
>NW_012150729.1:8305355-8307038 GCF_000956105.1 Propithecus coquereli
ATGCAGTACAATTACAATTGAAATCTCTACACATCATTATTTTTTAATTGACAAGTTGATTTTGAAATTTGTATGACAAGGTAAATAGCCAAGAATAGTGGACATAATTAATAATCTTGAAAAGAAAATATATGGTGAGAGAATTTTTGTTATCAGACATAAAGAATTATTAGAAAGCTACAATAATTAAGGCAGTGTGATATTGGCATAAGGGTAGACAAATCAAACAATAGAAAGCCCCAACATATATAGACACATGTTGATTCATAATAATTTACAATGAAGCTGATACAAAATTCTGTGAATAAAAAAGAAATATTCTTCCATGTCTTAGTTTACCTTATATCAATCTTTCAAAATACCAGCTGCTTGACTTGTGACTCAGAGTAGAAGTTTCTTTTCTCTAAACTTACAGGCAGACTGTTTCTACTCTTCTTGTTTAAAGAGTTGTAAATCCAAGCTACTGCACTTCCTTTGGTGTATTGAGGGCATCCTTTGATGAAACACTAACAATGCCTGACCCTGCAGACCTTCATACGAGTGGCAGCATTTTCGTGCTTTTTCAATACTTTCCATCTCTTTTTTGTAACAAGAGCTTGTTGTTCTCTTAACACAAATTTCTCTTATTCTTTTCTTTGCACAGAATTAACTACAAGTCTTCAGTCTCTAGTGGAAAGCAGCCCTTACTATATTCAAGTTCCATACTAGCTACCAGCAGTCTTCAGAGATCCAGTCAGACAGCAGAGCAGCAAGATGGTTTTAAATCCATCCAGGTATGTTTAATATTGACCTTCTCTTTCCAGCCAAGAAAAGTTCCTACTACTTTAGAAATTAGGTTTCCAAGCAGATTGAAAATATTATTTAGTTTGCAATTATACAGAGAAGTTTCCTTGGCCTTCTCTACGTAATAAATAAAAACAAAAAATAATAAAAAAAATGTACAGAATGTTTTAGATCTTTTATCTTGATAAACAACATTTTCCCCCAAATTACAAGTCAAGTCTGGTCAGTTTGCACGCTTTACAACAGTAAATCTCAGTATCATATGTTCATAGTTATCTTATCTCTAGGGTGATAATTTTAATCCCAGATAAAATCTGCTTTCATTTTGAAAACAAATTTGTCATTGAGTCAACAATTAATCCAAAGCCAATTTCTAGTCCTTCCAGTCTTCCCAAGAATCTTCCCAGGAATACAGCTGCTATCTAACCAACTAGATACTTGAGCCAGAAACCTAGGAGTTATCATTGCCCTTTCCTCTCCTTGATCCTCACATCTATTCCATCATTTCTAATGGAACCTATTGATTTCACATTTAAATAGCTTTCAAGTGTATGTGGTCATCCACATTTGCAACATTGCTATGCTACTCCACGCTATCAGCTTTCACCTCTACTAATGCAACGGCCTCCTACTGCTCCATTCACATATCCTCCTCTGTTACAAGCAGCCTCTGTTTCAGGAAAAATCTTTTCACAATACATATAAAACTAAATATATCAACCCATTTCTCATAAATATAAAGACCAAAATTCTTAATGCAATTTGCCTAGCTCTCATGATCTGACTTCTTTTTTACTCCTCTAATCTTCTTTTACTCCACAATCCACCTCATTGAATGCATCCTAGCTATACCCCTTCCTGCAGTTCCTGGAATAATCCATGCTATATCCCTAAATCTTC
>NW_012150729.1:8307088-8308229 GCF_000956105.1 Propithecus coquereli
GGCCGTAGATGAAATGCCTGATTTTGATTCAAAAATGTAGTTTATTATATCTCAAAGAAGAAGCAGTACAATTAATCAAAGTATGTGCCTAACCTATTAACAGTTTTGCCATCTCAATGGCAGCTTGTTTATGCCAGAAGCAAAGAAGCATAGAGAGTGAATGGTGATGAAATCTTTAAAGGCGTTTTTCACAGCTTGTTGAGAATTGAATATTTTTTCTTGCAAGAAGTGGTCCAAAGCCTGGAAGAAGTGGTAGCCAGTTGGTGCAAGGTCTGGTGAACATGATGGATGACAGAGAGCTTCCAAGTTCAACCTCTGTAGTTTGAGCAGCATCATTTGTGCCATATGTGGTAGAGCGTTGTCTTGCAAGAGGATTGGCCTGTCTCTGTTTATCAATCTCAGCTGCTTAATTGCAAGCTTCCTCATCATTTCACCCAGTTGACTGCAGTAGACATCTGCTGTAATTGGTTGACCAGATTTCGTGCAGCTGTAGTGGATAATACCAGTGATGGACCACCAAATAGACATCATTAGCTTTTTGATGAATTGAGGAGTATTGATGAATATTCAGTTTTGGATGTGTTTTGACACTTCATATTTATCCAACCCTTATGCTGAACTCTTGCAATTATGAAAAATAATCCATTTTTCATCACATGTAACAATATGGTGTAGAAATGGTTTGCCTTTATGTTGTGACAGCAAAGAAAGGCAAGCTTTGAGGTGATTTCTCTTCTGACACTCCTTTAATTCATGCAGAACCCATTTATCCAGATTCTTTACCTTGCCAATTTGTTTCAAATGGTCCGATATTGTTGTAATAGTAATGTCAAACCTTGCTGCTAATTAACCTGTAGGTTGAGATGGATTTGCTTCCACTAGCAGCTTTCAGCTTATCATTATCCACATTGGTCTTAGGTTGCCCATGTCACTCATTTTCAAGATTAAAATCACCAGAATGGAGCTTCTCAAACCATCAATGGACTGTTCATTCATTAGCTACATCCTTTCCAAACACTTGGTTGATATTTCGAGCTGTCTGCACTGCATTGGTTCCACGATGGAACTCTTATTTGAAAATAATATGAATTTTTTCCTTATCCATGGTTTCACAAAAACTGCTTTAAAAAATGTTTGAAAG
>NW_012150729.1:8310511-8310929 GCF_000956105.1 Propithecus coquereli
AGATAAATTCCCCCATTGATAAATGGGGAACCCATTGGCTAAATTTAAAACTAATGAGCGACTGTTATATGGAATAAAAATAACTTCTGTTAATCAAGGAAAAGACAGAAACCCAAATGGGGAAAGAAAGAAACAATGAAAGACATAACTATCATAGATCAGACTTTTGCATAGCTAAACAGTGCGCGAAGATACTTCATACTCATAATCAGAGAAATGCAAATTAAGACAGTGAGACGTTACTTTTGTCAAAGAGACTATAATTAAAAAGGATAAAAATATGAAGTGTTAGTGAATGTGTATGGAGTGCTTTCACTCATCTTCAGTGAAAGTATTCTGAAAAGCATTTGTTCTAAATTAAATATTAATATAGCTATGATTCTATGACCATATATATACATCGTACAGAAGTTCTCAG
>NW_012150729.1:8313357-8314604 GCF_000956105.1 Propithecus coquereli
GTTTATCCTGCTTGCTGTTCCATGTGTGCTTTCCATCAGAAGATTAATTCCATCCACACTAGAATATTCTCAGCCTTACCTCTCTGGATATTGTGTGTCCAATACTTCCTTCTTTGTCTTTCTCCTGCATTCCTATTAGAGGTATTAGAGATATATTGGATCCTTCCACTAAATCTGTCATTTGACCTCTGCCTCTGAACTACTTTTTCCTGTTTTCATTCTGTAGTTTACAGATGTGCATTCTTTACAACGATAAGCAAACATTTAAATCTTTTCTTTGACTATATCTCTTTTCGACCTGAACAAGCTCTTAAGTATTTAATTTCATTGATTATATTTTTAATACCTAGCATTTCAAACTAGTTCTTTTTTATATCATCCTGCTCTGGTGTTTCATAGCTTCCTTTCTCTTATGCCTTTGAGAATCTGTAACATACTCATTTTAAGGTCACCTCAGATTTGTTATTTCATACTGTATCTGAAGTGACAATCTCCTGAATTTTGATTTTGCTAGCTATTATTCTTAGCATTTATTTCCTCCTATGTTTTGGAATTTTGGTTTGCAGGCCCATCTATAAAGATTCTCTCTCTCTTTCTCTCTCTGTCTTCTCTGTTTACATGTCCCTTGTCTTTAGTTTTGTGTCTTTCAATTTGGCCCTATAGTCCCTTGTTTATAGGCAGATCTGATATTATCAGTTTAACACTTTAATCTTCTGGGGATGTCGAGGCTATCTCAGGTCAAAGCATGGCCTAGTAAGCAGCTCAGTACTAGTTCACGGTGGAAAAAATTTCTATTTTTTCCCACATCCTTAGGTATGCCCCTTTATACATGTCTTTTCCTTGGGAAAGGTTACAGCTTTTGTTTGCGCCCTCTCCTCCTTCGTGAGCCTGGATTCAAACAGCAAACCTGGATCAGCGTCCGCCTCCGTGAGGCATTTTTAATCTGTCACTCCCTATCTACTCTGCCTGCTGCGAAGGCAAAGCCCATAGGCATAAAGTTTTGACCCTCTTGTCTGCTCTTACATCTGATTCCATTTCGGGTTCTATGGACATTTATCTTATTTTGAAGAATTACTATGCTTTTAAATTTTTTTCCTTCCAAATTGTTTCCATAATCCATATTTTTTTTTTTGATGTGCAGAGACTGTCTCAAAGGGTGAACTGATCTCCTTGTATTCTTTTTCATTAAAACCAAAACAACAAATAAATAACTGTAAGGGAGATCCTTTTAAAGTCATTTGAAATAA
>NW_012150730.1:0-2740 GCF_000956105.1 Propithecus coquereli
GTAACTCTGCCTAACAATCTCTGTTCCCAGTAGACACAAAACGTCCCCGAGTTACGAATCCTCCCAGCTCAGTCGCACCTCCGAGCCTTTGCACGTGCATGTCCCTCTGCCTGTCACACTCTCCCACACCGCATCCCATTTCATGGCAGAAATAGGGACCCCACCACGGGCGCCTGACTGTGGAGGGCAGAGACCTGGGCTGCAGAGACGCGACCGGGCGCTCCTCAATGGGCCTTATTGTTTGAGTCCCGTGAGGGCGGGTGAGGCCCGGATGACGCGGCACTTACCTGAGCCGGGTCCCTGGGCTCGGCCGCCGCCATCGGACTCTGGCAGGGACGGGTCACGGCGGTCCCTAGCCCCTCCTCACCCAGCCTCAGACCCGCGTCTGCGTAGCAAGCACGACCACTCCTCTTGCACTTTTTCGATCCTGTCACATCGCTACAGACCTCACGCAGGGGAATGCACCCAAGACAAGCTAAAACCGCCATCACAAGATGGACCCCGGAAGTCCCGACCCGACGTTACATGCCCCCGCAAAAGCGCCTCTGTTCTGAGGCTTCATTGGCTAACGACAATTCCGCTCCGCGGAGAGCATTCTGGGTAATGTAGTTCCCGGAGATGCAGAGTGCGTGGGCGTGGCAACCTCGTCAGGCTTCCAGGAGAAAGGGCGAAGCGCCACCGTGAGGGACGCTGGGGAATTGTGACACCAGGTCCAAGTGCAAAGGAGGGGCTTCCTTTCTTAGAAGGGGCTTAATCACATTTCTGGGGGTACTGTGTGCAACTCATCGCGCTGGTGTTTGGAAACGTGTTAGTTCAGAGTCTGTGATGCTCAGATTCTTCCTAGAATCTGAAATATCACTGGAGGCCTGGCGCAAGGCTCAGCCCTGTAATCTCAGCATTTTGGCAGGCCTAGGATGGAGGCTAGCTTGAGGCTGGAGGTTGGAGACCAGCATGGGCAACACAGCGAGATCCTGCCTACAAGAAAACACCAAAACAGTAGCTGGTGTGGTGGCCTGCGCCTGTAGTTCCAGGTACTCCGAGGCTGAGGCAGGAAGATTGCTTGAGCCCAGGATTTGAGGGCTGCAGTGAGCTATGATCATGCCACTACACTGCAGCCTGGGGGATGAAACAAAACCTCGTCTCCAATAAAATAAAATGAAATATCACTTAAGATGCTTTCAAAAGCCACAGATCAACTTCATTCCATAGACTCATTCAGACAGAAATTGGGTCCACTGGAAGCTGAAGCTAATAAGTGTTGTAGTGTGGAGGGCGCAAACAGACCACGAGAGAATTTAATGGAGCCCAGATATCCCAACTATGTGTCCAGATGCCTATTAGATACTTCCACTTAGCGGCTTATAAAACATCTCACACTCTTAATGAAGCTATGATATTATGAAATATATATTTGGTCTTCGTCCCCTTTTGTGGCATGCAACTAAAATCCCTGGAATCTCACAACTGATGTCTTCGTGTATGCTAATGACTCGCTGGTGGCTGGTAGTCCCTGGTGTAAATCAGGATGAGGGCTGGTCTTGGAAAAGACTAAGGTAGGATGAGAGGTCTGAGAAGTTCATCCTAACACCCAAATCTCCAGAAAGAGAAATGGAGCTGACGCTTATCAGCAATGTTGAATGATTAATCAATCATGCCTGTATAGTGAAGCTTCCATAAAAAACCCAAAGGACAGAGTTCAGGGAGCTTCCAGGAGGCTGGTACAACCAGGTGGCAAATGGAAACTCTGTGCCCCTTCCCCCATGCCTTGCACTATGCAGCTCTTCTTCTTTATCATTTCTAATATCCCTTATAATGGACCAGTAAACGTAAGTGACTTCGTAAGTTCTGTGACTGGCTCCAGCACATTAATGGAATTTAAGGAAGGGGTCATTGGAAATAGATCTATAGCAGGTGAATCAGAGGCACAGGCAAAACATCCTGGAGCTTCTCATTGGTATCAGAGGTTGGGGGGCAGTCTTGTGGGACTGAGCCCTCAACCTGTAGATCACGTTGGAGTTGAATGGAAGGATGCCCACCTGGTGTCCTCTGTAGATATACTTGGTGTGTGGGGAAAACCCTCCACACACATCTATCTGGTCACAGAATTATTCTGTGTTGACTGTTGTGGGAGGAGAGCAGAGGAAAAACAGTTTTGAGTTTTTCTACTAACAACGGTCAGAACAAACCTCCTGATATCCTCAGTGAATGTTTATAGCTAACAGCAACTTGCTCGTCACAGTTGATGCAGCTTCCAATGCTACAGCTGCTAAGACCAAAAACCCGGGGGTCATTCCTCTTTCCTTTTCTGTCTTTTTTTAAGGGGAGGGGAGGGGAAGGCAGGGGAGGGACACTGGTGAACTGCTGGGGTCATTCCTAAATCCTCTCTTTCAAGCCTTTAACGGTCACATTAGAAAATCTAGTTGCGCCTTTCAAAAACATGAATGCAGAATCCAGCCATGTCTCCTAAACCACAATTCTGCTCCATTAGCTCTCATGTCAACTACGGCAGGAGCCTCCACCCTAGTCTTCCTTCCACCTCCTTCAAGTCCACATTCTGTTCTCCACTCTGCAACCACATAGAGCCTCTTAAGACCCAGGTAACATCACCTCCTCCCTCTGATCAGTTTGTCCTCTACGCATTTGCATATCCTAGTATCAGCTTCTGGGTTAACCTCCACATGCATTTACATCAGCTGACAGAAATGAAAACACCTCCCCATAACCTGTATCATGGACATAG
>NW_012150730.1:5349-6315 GCF_000956105.1 Propithecus coquereli
CACCTGCTTCTTGGTTTGGGGCTGTGAAATCTTTAAGATTGCTTTAATTTTTCCAGTAGAGAGAGTTCTCTTTCCTGCTTTTAGCTTATATCTCAGGTAGGGGGCAGTCTTTTTTTAATGTCTATATCTTTTGCAATAGGCACACTTGATCCAATCCCAGGTCATTTCTCCCTTTCTTTTGACCTTTTAACCCAGTCTTTTTTTCTTGACTTACTCTTTTCCTCGGTTTCTGGGGTCTGTCTATGGCGGCCACCATAATCTTAGCCATTTTTTTAGATTGCACAGTTCCGGGGTCTTTCTGGTTGTTGTAAATCTTCTGGGCAATCTCTAACAATTCAGACAGCAACTTTCCTTTAAACCCTTCTAACTTCTGCAACTTTTTTAATATCTGGGGCTGACTGAGTAGCAAAAGCAATATTAATATCACACCTATTCTCAGGTGCTTCAGGGTCTATAGGGGTGTACAGGCGGTAAGCTTCAAAGAGGCTTTCTAAAAACACCACCGGGGCCTCATTCAGCCCCTGCTCTGTCTCGCTTACCTTAGATAAATTAGTTGTATACCCCTGGAGCAGAGTCTGGCGATACTGATCGAGAGCCCCCTTACCTTCATTCTCATTTGGATCCCAGTCAGGGCGCATAGAGGGGAATACACGTTCTATCCGGACAGGGTCAGTAGCTGGCTGTCCATCAGGGCCGGGAATTGTTTTGGCAGCTTCTCTCCAAATTCTTTCTCTTTCCTCAGATGTGAAGAGAACCTGCAAAAGCTGCTGGCAGTCATCCCCGGCTGATGAGTAAAGAAAATTGTCTCCAAGAGGGATATCAACCCCTGTGGTTTCTCAGAAAAAGAAGGATTCTGGTTTTTCCAATTATATAAGTCACTAGTGGAAAAAGGAACATAAATCATAAAAGGAGGACGGTCCAATCCAGGACTCATAGGTGCCTGTCGCAAAGGAAGAATAGGGGCTT
>NW_012150730.1:18698-20422 GCF_000956105.1 Propithecus coquereli
CTGTTCATGCAGCTTACCTGTGTCCTCTGCACCTGCTCAGGCTCAATCTTAGCAATACATTTGTAAGTTATAATCAAACACAGATTTGATACCTCTTCCTTTACAATGTAGTTGGTGCAAAAGAACTCTGCTCATAGAGTCATTCAGACAGGATCTGATGCCCAGGCTGGAATGTAGTGTCCCAATCATACACCCATGTAATTTTGAACTCCTGGGCTCAAGCATTCATCCTGCCTGAGCCTCCCAGGGAGCTTGGACTCTGGGCACACACGACCACGTCCGGCTAATTTCTCTATTTTTAGGTGAGATGGAGTCTTGCTCTTGCTCAGGCTGCTCTCAAACTCCTGAGCTTGAGCAATCCCCCCACCTTGCCCTCCCAGAGTGCTATGATTACAGGCATGAGCCGCCACATCCAGTCAGGATTACTATTTTAAATTTTGATTGCAGTTTTGCATGTCCACAATTATCTTTTCAATTACAATATTTCGTATTCTAAAAGGAGTCTCAGTCATACAAATGTCAGCTTTCAGTACATGTACTTTATTTACTCAAAGCATAGTACATATTAATATTTTTCTAGTCTGAGGCCCTTCAATGTGCCAGACATTATTTCACCCATACGACACCAATCATTCGAATATGCCTATAAGGTTTAATGTCTCTTTCATTATAACAATTATAATAGCATTTTCACATTAACAGTAATCTCAATAACACAAATGTACAGTCAGATTTAATGTTGCCACTTTATAAAAAATGTATTTTTCATAATCAAAAAAGGAAAAGGTTGGATTGACTGACATTGCCTTGGTTAGACTGGTGGTTTCTTCGATCCAATGTTTCTCTTTTTTCAAAAGCTCCTTTGCCTGGCACCAACACTTTACATTCCATGGGAAGGCAATTGCTTCAAAGAAAGGAACACTGTCTCCCTCCAGCCTGAATCTTAGGGGACTAAGAATGTTGTGGGAGTGTTGGAGACGTCTCATGATGTGTACAACACCAAACGGCTTCACCAGCAACAGAACACTTAAGTTTCAATTATCTCCTCCAGGAAACGCTCATAAATCTGGGTCACCTTACATTTGGAGCACCTTGTTGACTCAGCTGGCAAGTTTTCTTGAGACATGGAAGAGAGCAGATCAATTCAAGGGCCACAACCCAAGGAGTTAAGCTCATAAACAGCACATCTTTGACCCTGAACACACCCTTATCTTGCTGCAGATGAAGGGGAAAATGAGAAACATGGGAAGCAACACATCTAAAACTCAAACTAAGGAGGGTTACTACCTTCTCAGACACCAGCTGGATTTATGACTAAAAATTATGCTGCCTCATCATGTAAATTTTTGACTCATTGGACCAACATCATTAAAAATGAACTTAGGGCTGGCTATGGCGGTTCATACCTATAATCCTAGCACTTAGGGAATCCAAGGGAGGAGGATGGATTAAGGCCAAGAGTTCAAAACCATCCTGGGCAATAGTGAGACCCCATCTCTACAAAAAAAATTAAAAAATTAGTAGGACGTGATGCTGCACATCATACTAGGTGCACGACCTACTAGGGAGGCCCAGCTCCTAGGGAGGCTGAGGCAGGAGGATCGCTTGAGCCCAGGAGTTTCAGGCTACACTGAGCTATGATGACACCACTGTGCTGTATCCAGCTTGACAGAGTGACACCCGAGTATCTCGGGGTTGACAGCACCCTTTGCATTCATGCTTCA
>NW_012150730.1:20472-22902 GCF_000956105.1 Propithecus coquereli
ACATGATGATAAAAAAGATAGAGGAGGGACACGCTTGAAGCGCTGACTCGGGTGGGGCAAGGCAATATACATAACTTAAACATTTGTACCCCGGTAACATGCTCAAATAAAAAAAAATTTTTTAAAAGATAGAGGAGGATGTTAGGCCACCCTGAAGGAGGACTACAAAATAGATCTCTGTGTATGGTTCCCACATAAGACATCTCTCTTACCAGCAGAGTTAATTATTGTGTCAATTCATTAACATTTTAATCTTTTTCCTATCTTTACTTACAATTCCTTTAGGAATCTGAAACCAAGGTCAAAAAGAGTACAACAAAACAAATGCCATTATGGCACAAGACAATGGCTGTAGTGTTCAAATCTGAGCGGGATGTGCCCAAGGCATTTCTGACACAGGAGGGAATCACTTGAAGTCCAAGTGAGTCCTTGGCTTCGTGCAACAAATTCAGGAGTGAGCCAACAGTAAAAAGTGAAAGCAAGTTTTATTCAAGAAGCATAGAAAATCTAATCCACAGACTGGAGGCCAGTTCTCCCTGCAGAGGAGAAACAGCCCCATGGTTCCTATGGCCCCTCTATTTAAGCAACAGCTTAATTATAGGCTAAACAAGGGTTAGAATATTGAGGTTATTTCCTGGAAAGAGGCAGTGCTTTCCTGAAATTAGGGTGACACCCTCCTCTTGACTAAATATGGTCAAACAGGAACTGTCATGGTATCAGGTGCAAGATGGGAGAGAGATTTCTTTAGAAACTTGTATGGTAATGAGGTGTGTAATAAAGCTGCAAGGTCAAGAGGTCGAGAAGCCGTGGCTCTCTTCACCACCATGGTTCTAACCAGTTGCAACTTGTCCTACCTCCATCTTGCTTTTTGTTCTTTTGTTTTTCGTGTTTTCTGAGATAGGGTCTCACTCTCTTTCGCCCACTAGAGTGCAGTGGCATCATTATTGTAAGGCTGGTGGCAGGCACCTCTCCCCCCTCCCTAAAGCTGCAAAAGAAGAAGAAGCTGACTGTGCCTGCCAAAAATAACTGGACGCAGACAATAAGCCAGACGCAGGCAGTTTCGGTTCCCGGGACTGAGCAATAGACTCCATTTCTTGGAACCCACCAAGACCCTCAGTTTCACTTCAGGCAGCATAAAAAGCCCTAGCCCCCTCAAAACGGCGCGACTTCACTGGCCCCCTCTCTTGGGACCAGTGAACCTCGTCCGGGAGTACTCTCTTTCCCGTTCCCCCAATAAGGCCTCGTTGCTTGCCCCTTTTCACTCTGCTCGTCTTTCTTTCTCTGCCGCCGCCCATCCAAAAACCTTACAATTATAGCTCACTGCAACCTCAAACTCCTGGGTGATCCCCCTGTCTCAGCCTTCCAAGTACCGGGACTACAGGCACCACCAGAAAGCACAGCTATTTTTCTCTATTTTTAGTAGAGACAGGGTCTCAGTCTTGCTCAGGTTGATCTAGACCTCTGGACTTCAAGAAATCCTCCTGCCCTCCCAATGTGCTAGGATTATAGGTGTGAGCCACGGAGACCAGCCCTCCACCTTGTTTCGCTCAGGATAGCTGAAAACTTAGTTGCCAGACTTTCTGACCTAGTTAAGCAATGTCTGTACAATTTAAAAATGCCTGAAGCAATGCCATAAGTAGTACCAAAACAGTGCCCGTAACAGACACTAATAGATAAGGTGCATATGTAACAATAGATACTTCTCGTATGATTTCATTCACTTAAAGTTTGAAAACAGGAAAAGCCAAACCACAATGGTCACTATTTCTCAGCTATCAAGAACAGCAAGGCAGGTGCAGTGTGGTTCTCACCTGTAATCACAGCACTTTGGGTGGCCAAGGCAAGAGGATCTCTTGGGGCCAGGAGTTCAATACCAGCCTGGGCAACATAGAAAGATCCCATCTCTACCAAAAATAGACAAATTAGCTGGAGGTGTAGGGATGTGCCTCTAGTCCTAGCTACTAGAGAAGCTGAGGTGGAAGGGAAGGATCGCTTAAGCCTAAGAGTTCAAGACTGCAGTGAGTTATGATCCTGTTACTGTACTCAAGCCTGGGTGACAGAGCAAGACCCTTTTCCTAAAAAAAACAACAAAAAAAGCAAGAAACCCAATGTTAAATATAAGAGAAAGGCTTAACATTTGAGGTTTGGATAATGCAAAATGAGGGGAGTAGCCAATAATCAATAAAGATAATATAACACATTACATACTAAGTGACAACGGGATAAGTTCTGTGGAAACATAGAAGAAGTGCAGCACCTAGTAATGACAAAGATGTGCAGAAGAGAAAATTTAAGGAGAAAATACAGGGGTGAGCATTGTCATCAGAGGAGAGATCATACCTGCACACGCATTTAAAGAATCTGTGGGGAAGATGGCCCATGGAGAAGAAACAGTCAGTGCAATGTCCTGACGGCAGGAACTTACCCGGG
>NW_012150730.1:24907-26032 GCF_000956105.1 Propithecus coquereli
ATCCAAGGGAGGAGGATGGATTAAGGCCAACAGTTCAAAACCATCCTGGGCAATAGTGAGACCCCATCTCTACAAAAAAAATAAAAAAATTAGTAGGACGTGATGCTGCACATCATACTAGGTGCACGACCTACTAGGGAGGCCCAGCTCCTAGGGAGGCTGAGGCAGGAGGATCGCTTGAGCCCAGGAGTTTCAGGCTACACTGAGCTATGATGACACCACTGTGCTGTATCCAGCTTGACAGAGTGACACCCGAGTATCTCGGGGTTGACAGCACCCTTTGCATTCATGCTTCATGTTTGAACATTCTAGCCATTGTCTCGTAAAAACACCGCTTGTGTCCTTATTCTTTTTGAGATTGATGTCAGATTCCTAACATAGCAGCATATATGTCAGGATATCAACTAAGAGACATTAAATCAATAAAAGTATTGCTTAATGAATTAGACACGAGAATTAACTACAGAGGCAAGAGTGTTGTTTTACAGGAGAACCACACGTGATCCATCGTTTTACTCCTGCAGGGTGGCCTGACATCTCTCGTCTTCCTTGCCTCTCATGTCCCAGGCCAGGTTATTTTTTCCTCTTGTCCCTGATGAAACACACAGATTGGAGAGGAGGGGGAAGACTCTAAAGCTTCAGAGTACACGGATTTGAACTACGATACGATAATTTTAGCTTCAGGATCCAGTGGACTCGTCTTGTGTTGGAATAACTATGGAATGACATGTGCAATTGGATTGAAGACCATTGGAAGAATTTCAAATAATATTTTCAGCTTCTGAGGGCATGCTGGGTTTCAAGGAGACCGGAATAATGTGTCCCCTAACACTTGGCTGATAAGACGCAGACGACACTTCACAGAAACATGAGTAAGACCCTATTAACAAAGGGAGATGTCCTTCCTTTGTCTTTGGACCTCGGTGTGCCATTTTCCAGCGCCCCTTGGGCTAACACTGGGCCTTTAATCTGAGAGGCAGGATGAAAGCTTCCCAACAGCTGTCCCAGATGGCTGGCAGCGACGTTACCCAGAAGGCTGCGCGAGGGCGGCCGCGAAGCTCAGCCAATGAAGGCGCTGAAACGGATGTTTCCGTGCTGGGCACGTAGTGCCGGGGCGGGACTTCC
>NW_012150730.1:27286-29221 GCF_000956105.1 Propithecus coquereli
AATTAAAAATTGTGTTAAGTAGAAAGACCTTGCAGATCCTAAAATTGCTCCAATTACTGAACACTCTGCCTCTATAAACTGCATGTTTTTAAACAAAATAAAGGCTCTTAAGTTTCTTCTGATTACAAAGGTTTTGTGGGAGCATAATTAAGGTGTTATCTAGAAAATTTCACATTCCACAAGAGACATAGGAAGATACCCACAGAGCATGTGTGTGGTCATAATAAGGTTTGTTTAAACAAGCCATTTAAGACTTCCAGATGACACTCCACAAACTTATGTTGATTCAGAATCATCAGACATCTTTGCAGAGAGAAGAGAGTAAAATATTAAAAGTGAAGATAATATATGCCAGTAAAATGCGCTGTGGTACAAGTTAATGTTTAGGGATTGAGATTCTTTACATCCTGACTATGTTGGTATTTGCAATTTATAATCTTTTATTATGTTTAAGTGTGTTAGCTTTCAATTAAAGAGAAGGAAGTTTTACCTCTTGTACTCATCAAACACATTAGTAAAATAATACAGATTCCATTTGAAAATCATGCTCCCAAAAGGACAAAAATGCATATCCAAACGTTATAAGAACACTAAATGTCCACTTAAAAACTGCATGAAACAGTCTTCTTTGTTCTTCGCTTGACAGTGAGTGGGGCTCTTATGATGAACATTAAGTGGAGCCGACGGCCATCCTGGAAACTTAGCTAACATGAAATTCTTACATCTACAAAATGTGTATCCTTTCCATTTATGAAAACTCTGAGAAAAACAAACTTAGAGGGAGGGAAATTGTAAGGTAACAGTAAAAACATAGGATTGATAGAAGGAAAGCCACAGCATCCGTGCAGAAAAAAACAAACGATTTTTCCTCTGCTCATACCCCAGAGCCAAAAACACAGAACAGTTGTGTGATCAGATGTATGGGGGTTTTTGCACCCACACCAAGCTATCGTCCAGTGAACACAAGCTCATTGATGTCCTCCAACTCAACTCCAACATTATCGACCTGCAGATAGCATCACATACCCCAGTTTGAGGGCTTACACCCCAAGACTGTCCTCCTACTTCTCATGCAAATCACAAGTCCCAAAACCTGTGTTTTGACTGACCAGTTATAAATCGGGAATCCCAACATCCTCCTTTGGTTTGATTAATTTGCTAAAGGGGCTCACAGGACTCAGGGAAACACGTTTGCCAGTTAATTATAAATATTACAAATGATACAGACCAAGAGATGCACAGAGTGATGTATGCGGGAAGGGGTTCGGAACTTCCACGTCCTCCCCAGGTGCACCACACTCCAGGAACCCCCATATGTTCAGCTACCTGCAAGTTCTCCATACCCTGTCCTCTTGGGCCTTTTATGGAGACTTCACTGGGGAGGCGTGACTGGAGCACGAACTGTGTAGAAATGTGACTGGACAAATGGGTATGATCTAAGAGAAACAGATTGAGTAGGGAAACCCAGCAAGGCCTGTCTGATCAGATTCTTCTTGGCCTTTGTCAAGCATTCCTTTCTCCCAGGCACAGGCCAGGAGCCCTTCTGAAATGAGGGCCTTAAGGCCTACAATCAGACAAGGAAGGTCAGGGAAACTTTGTGACCAGCTCTAAGAGAGAAGGTGAGGAAAATTCCTTCCTTGACCAGAAAAATGAGCAGCTTAAAGGAGGATAGAAGGTCAGAGGGAGATTCTGTTTTCTGAGGCTTAAAGGGCCCCAACATTATAACAAGGGCTGTGGGAGTTATCAGCCAGGAATTGTGAGCAAAAACAACTATCTCATAATATGACACCATCACATTGTTCCACTGCCCTATAATCTATACATACGGTCACTCTGGGATGCTGATTCCTCCACACAAAATGCTCATAACTCCTGTGGTTTTGGAAACAAGTACTCCTTACAGCAAAGAAGTGTCATCACTGAGGAATGAATGAC
>NW_012150730.1:29271-30087 GCF_000956105.1 Propithecus coquereli
GCATCTCCCTCCCGGCTGTCGTATTGGCTTTCCGGGGTCTGTTGATGGGCAGAGACCTGTTCCTGAGTTCTGGGTCTGGGCTCAGGTGACAGACCTGATGGAGTCTGAGCCCCTGTATGCCGCCCGGGGTGCCCCGCCAGGCACAGGATGGGGACCGCGGTGCACAGGTCCGCCCACATATTCCGATGGCGATGGCCTTGCTGAGGGAACCCATTCACGTGCGTGCCCCCAGGCAGAGTAGCGGGCTGGGGGATCCGCACGTGTGGAGGCGTGAGCGTGGGACTGTGTCTCCAGGGAACAGAGTGTGAGGTGGAAATGCGCCTGGAATGGCAGGATTGTTTGTCCCTTCATCATCAGGATTCTAGAAGCCATGGAAATGTTTGAACAGTAGAGGGGCAGGATCTATTACAGTCTAAAAGTTCTCCAAAGACTTTCAAGAGAAAATGGAGTGGAGAGGGCTTGAGACGGAGCAGAGACCACTCTTATAGATGGAAACTATAGCAAGATTGCAACATTTTTCATTCGAGCTCAGTGCATAAGTTACAGCAGTTTGATTGGTCACACATTGCCGCATTCCAAGGAAGATTATTACTCCATGAAGAGGGGCAGTGTCTGTAGGGGTCTTACCTCTGGTGCTGTTTGGTCTTTATTATTTACAGGAAAAAAAGAAAAATGTATTGTTTGCAGCTGCATGTCCTGTGACTCAGACTGCATAGTCACATTCCTGTCAAGGTTCAAAATAATTTAAAGTTCGAACAGCTTTAAGTGTGAATTATGGTGGGGCATGGTAGCTCACGCCTGTAATCCTAGCACTCT
>NW_012150730.1:32136-37969 GCF_000956105.1 Propithecus coquereli
TCATCATCCTGCAAGATCGACAAGATCCCTGAAAAAGGTAGTCCATATTTTGAAAAAACCAGAATAATCCTCTGGGTCAGGTCCATAGCGTAAGTCCTCAGAGAGAAAGGAACGAGTAATAAGGCTACTTACAGATCTCTCTGGTGCAGTGAACAGAAGATGACTGAAGTCTGTAACCTGATGAGGTGGGTGAAGGACACACTGCTGGCAGCTGCAAAACCTGCCAAGTGGTAGAAGTCAAATTGTTTTTGCCAGAGAACTAACAGTCACATAATCCTGGCAAGGCACTTGGGCAGGATGAGAAATGCAATGTAGCTCCTACATACCGGGAATTTGTGCAGATATTCAATGGATGACATTCAATTTAGGCAGATGACTCCCTCATGAGGGATCTCCCCCAGTGTTATACTGAACATGAACCATCATGCCCTGTACATCTACATTGCTTCTCTCAGTTGAACATTCTGGTACCCAGGAAGAGAAGGCCGAAGGCTTTCTCATATTCACTGCACTCAAAAGCCACTTCCTCACTGGCAGTACTCCTGTGGATAGTCAAGCTAGAGTTTTGGCTAAAGAATTTCCCAAATTGACTTCATTTATGAGGCCTTTCTCCAGTGTGACCTCTCCAGTGTTGAAGGACTGAAGAGCTGTGATGAAATGAATTTCCACATTCACTGCATTCATCAGGCCTTTCTCCAGTGGGAACTCTCCTGTGCTGAATGAGACTGAAGTTTTGAGCAAAGGATTTTCCACATTCACTGCGTTCATAAGTCTTTGCTCCAGTGTGAAGTCTCCTGTGATTAATGAGACTGGAGTTTTCAGTAAAAGTTTTGCCACATTCATTGCACTCATAAGGCCTTTGTCCTGTATGAACTCTCCCATGTTTAATAAGACTAGAAGTTTGAGCAAAGGATTTCCCACATTCAGTACATCCATAACGACTTTCTCTAGTGTGAATTCTCCGATGAACATGGAGTGCAGAACTTTGCCGAAATAATTTCCCACATTCGCTACACTCATAAGGCCTTTCTCCACTATGTAGTCTCCTGTGATTAATGAGACTAGAGGGATAAGCAAAAGATTTCCCACATTCACGGCACTCATAAGGCCTTTCTCCAGTATGTAGTATCCTGTGATTAATGAGATTAGAAGGATAAGGAAAAGATTTCCCACATTCACTACACTCATAAGGCCTTTTTCCAGAGTGAATTCTGCAATGTTGCAAGAGTGAAGAGCTTCGATGAAATGATTTTCCACATTGATTGCACTCATAAGGCCTTTCTCCAGTGTGAACTCTCCTGTGTGTCTTTAGATGGGAGTTTTCAGCAAAGGTTTTTCCACATTGACTGCACTCATAAGGCCTTTCTCCAGTGTGAACTCTCCTGTGTTTCAAGAGACTCGAGTTTTCAGCAAATGTTTTTCCACATTCGCTGCACTCATAAGGCTTTGCTCCGGTGTGAACTTTCCTGTGCCTCATGAGAACAGCGCTTTCAGCAAAGGTTTTTCCACATTCGCTGCACTCATAAGGCCTTTCTCCAGTGTGAACTCTCCTGTGTTTAATAAGACTGGAGTTTCCAGCAAAGGTTTTTCCACATTCACTGCACTCATAAGGGTTTGCTCCAGAGTGAACTTTCCTGTGCCTCATGAGAAGGGCCTTTTGAGCAAAGGTTTTGCCACATTCACTGCACTCATAAGGCCTTTCTCCAGTATGTAGTGTCCTGTGATTAATGAGACTAGAAGTACAAGCAAAAGATTTCCCACATTCACTGCACTCATAAGGCCTTTCTCCAGTGTGAATTCTCCTGTGTTTAATGAGACTGAAGTTTTCAGCAAAGGTTTTTCCACATTCACTGCATTCATAAGGCTTTGCTCCAGTGTGAACTTTCCTGTGCCTCATGAGAACGGCCTTTTGAGCAAACGTTTTGCCACATTCGCTACACTCATAAGGCCTTTCTCCAGTGTGAACTCTGCTATGTTTAATCAGATGAGAGATACAAGCAAAGAACTTGCCACATTCACTGCATTCATAATGTCTTTCTCCAGTGTGAACTCTTCTGTGTTCAGTCAGATGGGACTTGGTCTTAAATAATTTCCCACATTCCCCAAGCACATGAGGCAGTTCCCCACCGCGAACTCTCTGGTCTTTGTATACGTGTACACAACTGTTCTGCTTAGAGGATGCCGCCTCATCTTCCCCTCCATGCCAACAACCTAAAAGCAAGGAAATGCTGGTGAAGTGCACGTTGATTTCTTTGAGAGTGTGCAGCCCATCCACAAGTAAATCTGACAAACCAAAAAACTAGTCCCTGGGATTTGCAAGCACAGGGAATTGGGTTCAGGTTCAGGGTGGGGCTGTTCAGCAGTTATCACAGAATGTAGGCGGCGGCCTCATGGTGTGAAGGGAATGACCATACTATGCAAAAGAGTAAAGGCAGGGTTTGTAACTCCTTCCTCCGCAAACAACTTGTCTGCAGGACCTTATCTGTTCAGGACACACGAGTACTATTTAGAAGAATATGTCCACACCTAAGAAAATATGACTACAACACAGCAGTCTTTTGTCAGGGACTGTTTAAGAATGGGTACATGCTTCATAATACAAAATGTATGAGCCAATATTGAAGACCACTGCAGATGCAGCAGTGAGAACAACAGGTGAGATGTGGAGTTTAGAGATGTGAAGATTAGTCCTCAGCTGGATATAACAGCAGAAGTCACAAGGCGTAGGAACAACAAATTGGCAAACTCTCAAGAATGGGCAAGACAGAATAAATATGTGGTACCTGTACGGCTCTAAAATACTAATCAAACAGAAAAGCTTTGTGGCATGATTTGAACAAAAGCTCTGACATCATGCCCTTATTTACATGTCACTCTTGAGAACCAGGCTGCCTCTAAGCACACCTTGCTGAGGCTGGATTGCTTTGCATCTTAAAGACACGCAAGAGCTCTCCATCTCATCACCATCATGGACGCGTACATAGGACCCAGATGATGTAAGTAGTAAGAGAGAGACAGGACAGATGAACAGGCAACACTGACTCAGAAAAATCTAGCACTTGATATCCCACAGGAAAGGACACTAAATACTGCAAGAAATTCTTTCTTTCTTTCTTTTTTTTAGATAGGTTCTCACTCTGTCGCCAGGGCTAGAGTGTCACTCCTGTCTCAGCCTACCAAGCTCCTTGGACTACACGTGTGCCTTCACTATGACTGGCTAATTTTTCTATTTTTTGTAGAGACAGGTCTCGCTCTTGCTCAGGCTGGTTTCAATCGAACTCCTACTGACCTCAAGCTATCCTCCTGCCTCAGCCCCTCAAAGTGCTAGAATTACAGGTGTGAGCCACCACACCTGGCCCTATATATTTATTTATTTTTAGACGTGAGATCTCACTATGTTGCCTGGGCTGGCCTAGAATCCTTGGGCTCAAGGGATCCTCCCACGTCAGCCTCTGAGTAGCTGGGATTACAGGCGCATGCCACTGCACCCACAAAAATACTACAAAAACAATTTTGAAGGAAGGTGTTGCAAGGATAGGCTGTGGTCCATGTAAGTAGTGACCATGTCCGTGACAGCAATTCCTCGCATAGACAGACATGAACAAATGTAGATAAAGGAGGGAACGAGAACCTGGGACAGACAGGAGCCTTTGATCTGCAGTCACCCAGACATCCAGAAGGCAAGCAACATGGGATGTATTAGGGTAACTGCAAGACCCTGACCCTGAATCCTTCCCTGGGAGTCTGCAGGAAAGCAGGTGTTGGGGCTGCTCTATGAGAGGAAATGGCACAACCCACACCCAGTCCTAACAATCATAGAACATACCTAGAGAAGTGAAAAAAAGAAGTTGTGTCCACACTCCTGAAGTGAGAAAGTCTTGCCAATGGGGAAAAAGGGGAAGGGCAGAGACTAGGTCAGGTGACAGGGATAAGTGTAAGGGCCTTACCCAGGAACGTTATAAGTGTCAAGTTCTCCAGCATCACGTCACGATACAGGCATCTCTGAGCCTCATTAAGAAGACTCCATTCCTCCCAGGAAAAGTTCACAGCCACGTCTTCAAAAGTCACACTGCTCTGTTACGATGGGGACAGATGAAACCACAAACAGCCCCTGCTTAGGACCCACAATCCATTTCCCCCACATACCTACCCTTCCCCAACCTCCTCCCAGGGTACCCAACTTAGAGGAGAAACTTTCCCATTGCTGACACTCTGTCCTCGGGGGCCCACTGATCACAGTGTATGACCACCAGCGACAACAGGCACGTGCACAAACAGGTATCTAACCTGTAGCCCTGACATAAAGGGATCCCCACTCTTTTTACCAGCAATTTCTGTGGCAGAGAGAAAGTCACATCATCCCAATGGAGTGCCCTAGGGCCATCAGACATACTCCCTCTCTACATGCATGTCCCAGCCATCCTTGGACACCACAGACACATGTCCATGGCCATTCCCACCTAACTGACCCCCATCATTAGCCTCTCTCTGGCATCCCCTACTTTTCCTTCTACTGATAAGGGTAGTATTCTCACCCTGGGTTACAGTGATGGCAAAACACATGGCTCCTGACATTGGAAAGATATCAACATCATCAGCTCGTTAATCAAATATACTGACAGCCTGAGAGACACGGGACACCACTCACCACACAGGAGTACACGGACACTGCACTATGGATATCAGTGAGCAACCAGGGAGTGATGGATGCAAGCTGTGTAGGATAAAGAGAGTGTGATGGTCCCTGATTCCTTTGGGAAGATGCAATTGACTTGTTTGGAAAACTGTGGGTAGGAACAAAATTGAAACCCACTACAAAGGAATAATAATCAGAAACTCTGCCTGGACCCCTTGATAAAAGGTGTGTTGGGCTAGGATACCTGAACCAAGAGAACAGAGTGGGGAGGGGATTTGCAATCAGGCCATTTCAGGTCACACCAACGTCACCAGATGTCAATGTGGCACATCATATTGCACCTTGATTTTTGGCTTTACACCACACCGTGTCTGACATCACCTACAGTATGCTTGGCAAATTCAAACAGAATCCAAAATTGCCACAGAATTCCAATGGTTCCCAATACCAGTGGCAGTCCAGATCATTCTATGAAGGACTCGGTGCATCAATCCATAGCCACACAGAACCACATGAGGTTTCAGATATCCACAGCCCCATCCTGTTTCTGTGCTGCATTTGCTATTCCCTGAGAAATTATGACTTTCCACTGTCCATGTGATACCATTCAAAGCACAGAACCAATGGTTGCCCACCCCAGGCTGATGGATTGTCACAGGTAACCATTTATGTCTTTTACCTAAGCCACCAGGGTGAATAAAACACTTCAGACCCCACCTAATTTGTCATAGAATCTTGGTAAATCCACAAAGTGGTGAATAAGCACAAGCTCCAACCTGAGTGTAACCTACCTTCAATTACTTCAATGCTTCTGCATCCATCTCATGTATATTCTCTCCATAAAAGCGTATGTTGCTGCCAAAGTATGCTGTCTAATACCTCTTCCTTTTATGGCCACAGACCTCCCTCAGCTGTGTCTCCAGAGGTCAATACCATCACTCAGGTACCCAAGCAACAGCCCTAACTTCTCCTTGTTGTTCCCCTAATAGCTTTACCACTATAATCTAAAGACGGACCCTCCTGAATGTGACCAGTGGCTCACTAACCTGGTCCACACAGTAGCTACCATATACTGGATGTCTGCATTATCAACGTTTCCCCAGATATCCCAACTATGTGTCCAGATGCCTATTAGATACTTCCACTTAGCGGCTTATAAAACATCTCACACTCTTAATGAAGCTATGATATTATGAA
>NW_012150730.1:39724-43459 GCF_000956105.1 Propithecus coquereli
CATGAGAAGACGTGCAAAAGGCAAGGCCATTCAGGATTGTGTCCATGGTGGGATTCCGTGAACTCAGGCCTCTCTGTAACCTACTGTTAGTTCCGGAACCAAGTGACCACAGGCTTCCTCTCTAACCTCGTCGTTCCGGTGAGTTCTCTGCGAAAACCCACCTCCTACGAGCTATATGACTTTCAACAAATATTTAACCTCGCAATGCCTCAACGTCCTCATCGCTTCCTTCTACTTTGTTCTGCTTCAGAACATCCCTTGGGAAATTTTAAAAATCCCAACATCATATATACAGTCCCTCCTGTGCTCAAAACTCTCCACGGCTGCCCGAGTCCTCAAAATGCAAGTGCAACCTCCAGCATGCTGCTTCAAGAGTAACTCTGCCTAACAATCTCTGTTCCCAGTCGACACAAAACGTCCCCGAGTTACGAATCCTCCCAGCTCAGTCGCACCTCCGAGCCTTTGCACGTGCAGGTCCCTCTGCCTGTCACACTCTCCCACACCGCATCCCATTTCATGGCAGAAATAGGGACCCCACCACGGGCGCCTGACTGTGGAGGGCAGAGACCTGGGCTGCAGGGACTCGACCGGGAGCTCCTCAATGGGCCTTATTGTTTGAGTCCCGTGAGGGCGGGTGAGGCCCGGATGACACGGCACTTACCTGAGCCGGCTCCCTGGGTTGGGCCGCCGCCATCGGACTCTGGCAGGGACGGGTCACGGCGGTCCCTAGCCCCGCCTCACCCAGCCTCAGATCCGCCTCTGCGTAGCAAGCACAACCACTCCTCTTGGACTTTTTCGATCCTGTCACATCGCTACAGACCTCACGCAGGGGAATGCACCCAAGACAAGCCAAAACGGCTGTCACAAGATGGACGCCGGAAGTCCCGACCCGACGTTATATGCCCCTGGAAAAGCGCCTCTGTTCTGAGGCTTCATTGGCTAAAGACAATTCCGCTCCGCGGAGAGCATACTGGGTAATGTAGTTCCCGGAGATTCAGAGTGCGTGGGCGTGGCGACCCCGTCAGGCTTCCCGGAGAAAGGGTGAAGCGCCACCGTGAGGGACGCTGGGGAATGGCGACACTAGGTCCAAGTGCAGAAGAGGGGCTTCGTTTCTTAGAAGGGGCTTATCACATTTCTGGGGGTACTGTGTGCAACTCATCGCCCCGGTGTTTCGAAACGTGTTAGTTCAGAGTCTGTGATGCTCAGATTCTTCCTAGAATCTGAAATATCACTGGAGGCCCGGCGTGTGGCTCAGCCCTGTAATCTCAGCATTTTGGCAGGCCTAGGATGGAGGCTAGCTTGAGGCTGGATGTTGGAGACCAGCATGGGCAACACAGTGATATCCTGCCTACAAAAAAACAGCAAAACAGTAGCTGGTGTGGTGGCCTGCGCCTGTAGTTCCAGGTACTCTGAGGCTGAGGCAGGAAGATTGCTTGACCCAGGAGTTCAGGGATGCAGTGAGCTATGATCATGCCACTACACTCCAGCCTCGGTGACGGAACACAACCTCGTCTCCAATAAAATAAAATAAAATATCACTTAAGATGCTTTCAAAAGCCACAAATCAACTTCATTCCATAGACTTATTCAGACACAAATTGGGTCCACTGGAAGCTGAAACTAATAAGTATTATCATATTGTAGTCAAATTCGTGTACTCTGAAGCTTTGCAGGCTCCGCCGCCCCCTTTACCCCCCGTTTGTGTACGTTTGTTCAGAGTCAAGAGAAAAAATATTCCAGATACATGATGATAAAAAAGATAGAGGAGGGACACGCTTGAAGCGCTGACTCGGGTGGGGCAAGGCAATATACATAACTTAAACATTTGTACCCCGGTAACATGCTCAAATAAAAAAAATTTTTTTAAAAGATAGAGGAGGATGTTAGGCCACCCTGAAGGAGGATTACAAAATAGATCTCTGTGTATGATTCCCACATAAGACATCTCTGTTACCAGCAGAGTTAATTATTGTTTCAATTCATTAACATTTTTATCTTTTTCCTATCTTTACTTACAATTCTTTTAGGAATCTGATACCAAGGTCAAAAAGAGTACAACAAAACAAATGCTATTATGGCACAAGACAATGGCTGTAGTGTTCAAATCTGAGCGGGATGTGCCCAAGGCATTTCTGACACAGGAGGGAATCACTTGAAGTCCAAGTGAGTCCTTGGCTTCATGCAACAAATTCAGGAGTGAGCTAACAGTAAAAAGTGAAAACAAGTTTTATTCAAGAAGCATAGAAAATCTAATCCACAGACTGGAGGCCAGTTCTCCCTGCAGAGGAGAAACAGCCCCATGGTTCCTTTGGCCCCTCTATTTAAGCAACAGCTTAATTATAGGCTAAACGAGGGGAGGAATGTTGATGTTATTTCTTGGACAGGGGCAGTGCTTTCCTGAAATTAGGGTGACACCCTCCTTTTGACTAAATATGGTCAAACAGGAACTGTCATGGCATCAGGTGCAAGATGGGAGAGACATTTCTTTAGAAACTTGTATGGTAATGAGGTGTGTAATGAAGCTGCAAGGTCAAGAGGTGGAAAGGCAGTGCATTTCTTCACCACCATGGTTTTAACCAGTTGCAACTTGTCCTGCCTCCATCTTGCTTTTTGTTCTTTTGTTTTTCGTGTTTTCTGAGACAGGGTCTCACTCTGTTTCCCCCACTAGAGTGCAGTGGCATCATTATAGCTCACTGCAACCTGAAACTCCTGTGCAATTCTCCTGTCTCAGCCTTGCAAGTACGGGGACTACAGGCACACACCAGAATGCCCGGCTATTTTTTCTATGTTTAGTAGAGACAGGGTCTCAATCTTGCTCAGGTTTATCTCGACCTCCAGACTTCAAGCAATCCTCCTGCCCTCCCAAAGTGCTAAGATTATAGGCGTGAGCCACTGAGACCAACCCTGTATCTTGTTTTGCTGAGGATAGCTCAAAACTTAGTTTCCAGGCTTTCTGACTCAGTTAAGCAATGCCTGCACAATTAAACAATGCCTGAAGCAATGCCTAAAGTGGTAGCCAAAGCAGTACCTGCCAATTGCTGTCTCATTTCAGCCCTGAGATATTTCAGGTACCTTAAATCCATGATTTCATCTCTTTGTTGAAATGTGATTATCATTTCTCATCTTTGGCTGGGACTAAACACTGTGGGGAATTGGGTTTGTCACAGAAAAAAAGTTGGAAAATGCAAATTACAAAAGCTATTAACAATGACTGTGTAGCAATTCAAAGGTGGTGGTAAAAATATGTCTGGGGAACATCAGCGGATGGTGAGAAAGGTAATACTTCTGAGGAGTTTTAGCAGTGGTATCTGAGAAGAGAGGGAATTAAGCCGAGCATATGGCTACAATGGTTATTCTAAAGATTTGTCTCCAAAATGTGGTTGTTCTTCATTCCTGAAAACATGGAACAATTACCAGCACAGAAGGAGAGCTCAAGTAGACATTTAGAGTAATCGGATTCTGAAAATAAACACAGAAGCTGAGATTTACAATATGGAATTATCCTTTTAGAATTGTGCATTCACATGACTGTTCCAGAATAAGTGTATGCCTGTGTGTTTAAACTCGTTCCTATATAAGTTCTCTTAGTGAAAATAAAACCATACATTGTATACAGATCTGCACTTTGCTTTTCTCACTTAATATCTTGGATATCCTAAACCTTCTTCATTTTACACTTGATATGTCCATACCTCCATATTTAGTGGACCTCAGATTGACTTTTTAACATGTTTA
>NW_012150730.1:43659-48151 GCF_000956105.1 Propithecus coquereli
GGCTCCTGCAAGATCCTTCCTTCAAGACCATGAGGGGCCCGGGGTTGTCCCAAGCCTGTTCCTTCACATTTGGGGTTTCCCCAGGCTGAGAACCATGACTGGTTTGTGTTGGCATGAAGTCAGGGAATATGGCCACACTGTCACAGGCCTTGAGATTCAGACCCATCCTATCATGTGGGGTTGGGTCAGATTTAGCCTAAGTGTCCCCGGAGGAGTCCAGGAGGCAGCAACCAGATGGCATCCTCCCTGCTGCATTGGGCCATGGAGGCTGGTCCCAGAGATTTTCCTGACACTTGGGGCCAGCACTGTTTGGGTGCCACAGGTGAGACATCAACCTCTGTTACAAGAAGTGGGGACTAAATCTCTGAGGCCAGCGGTGATACAGGTGCGTCTGGTAGAGGAAATTGGATTCAGTGGCAGGCTACATCTGACCTCTGATGTCACAGTGAGGGTCTCTTCCTCTGGGATAGAGTCCAGGGGAGCCAGCCTGAGGTCTTAGATTGACTCTAGCCTGGGAGCCCCTCCCAAACCCCAGAAAAAATAGCCTCAGGATTTCCTGTCGCCTCCTTAACACTGGGCTCTGATCTCAGTTGTCTCCACCCTCTGCTGAGCTTCCCTTGCCTGTGCAGGTTTGGAAAGTGCCCTGGCAAAAGGACAGGAGGATGAGACCTCACATGCTGTGTGGTCCTACTTGAGTGGTTGTGTTATTTCCTTGTGGTCTTTTCTGTCCTGTGCTAACAGTAGTGGCTTCATGTAATCTTTTATATGGATAATATCAAAAAGAGCTTGATATATGTGCAAAAATATGGGGAAAATCACAAATATTAATAGATAAGGTGCACATGTAACAATAGATACGTCTTCTCATATGATTTCATTCACTTAAAGTTTGAAAACAGGAAAAGCCAAACCACAATGGTCAGTTATTTCCCAGCTATCAAGAAAAGCAAGGCCAGGTGCAGTCGATCACACCTGTAATCCCAGCACTTTGGGTGGCCAAGGCAGGAGGATCTCTTGGGGCCAGGAGTTTGATACCAGCCTGGGCAACATAGAAAGATCCCATCTCTACCAAAAATAAATTAGCTGGATGTGTTGGCATGTGCCTTTAGTCCTAGCTACTTGAGAAGCTGAGGTGGAAGGGAAGGATCGCTTAAGCCTAAGAGGTCAAGACTGCAGTGAGTTATGATAGTGCTACTGCACCCCAGCCTGGGTGACAGAGCAAGATCCTTTTCCTAAAAAAAGTGCAAGAAACGCAATGTTAAATGTAAGAGAAAGGCTTTTAACATTTGAGGTTTGGATAATTCAAAATGAGAGGAGTAGCCAATAATTAATAAAGATAATATAACATATTACATACTAAGTCACAAAGGGATAAGTTCTGTGGAAACATAGAAGTGTAGCACCTAGTAATGACAAAGATGTGCAGAAGAGAAAATTTAAGGAGGAAATACAGGGTCACCATCGTTCTCAGAGGAGACATCATACCTGCACACGCATTTGAAGAAAGAATCTGTGGGGAAGATGGCCCATGGAGAAGAAACAGCCAGTGCAATGTCCTGACGGCAGGAACTTACCCGGGTTCATTCCTGTATCCATTGTGTCAGGTCCAGGGTGACTGCTGATATTTTTCCGGTGAATTTTAATACACCGTACAAAAATCTTCCCACCGTATTTACATTACCTTAAGTACATCCACGTGTCACGAGACCTCCCTATCAATTATTTTCTCAACTTCTCCTTCCTTTCTAGGATGACCATTGACTACTGCTCTGGGAACTGTATATATTGTCACCTTCTGTTATATCCTGAATGTTTGGGTGCCCTGAAAATTCATACCCTGAAGCCCTAAACCTTAGTGGTTGCAGATAGGGCGCTAAAGGAAATAATTCCATTAAAATTAAGCAGTAAGAGTGAGGCCTTGATCCCGTAAAATTGGTGTCCATGTGAATAAGGAGGAGCAAGTGCTCTAGCTCCCTGTGCACGTACCAAGGAGAGGAAAGGCCATGTGAGGATGTGGAGAGAAAGCAACTGTCTGCAAGCCAGGAAGAAAGCCCTCACCAGAAACCAACCACGCCCCATCTCCATCTTGAACATCTGGTCTCCAGTACTGTAACAAATAAAAACTCTGCTTTTTAAGCCACAGAGCCTGTGGTAACTTGTTATGGCAGCGGAAGTGGACTAATACACCCCCGGGATACCTATTCTTCCACACATAATAGATGACAAGCTCATAGCTCCAGCCAATGGAAAAAACTAGCTTATCCAATGTCTTTTGGGTATACCCAAGATATGCCTGCGGTACGGACACCATTCCTTTTACTGAAACCCATAGAGCAAAATGATCCATGTGGAACCCAACCTCATGGTTTCTCCTCTTCTGGCCATCTGTGCAGGACACACAGTAGCGCTGGAGTGACCGGTTACTACGGTTATATATGACATGGGGTCTGCATACCTGTTCATGCAGCTTACCTGTGTCCTCTGTACCTGCTCAGGCTCAATCTTAGTGATACATTTGTAAGTTATAATCAAACACAGATTTGATACCTCTCCCTTTACAATGTAGTTGGTTCAAGAGAACTCTGCTCATAGAGTCATTCAGAGGGTCTGATGCCCAGGCTGGAATGTAGTGTCCCAATCATAGATCCATGTAATCTTGAACTCCTGGGCTCAAGCAACCCTCTTGCCTCAGCCTCCCAAGTAGCTGGGACTCCAGGCACACACCACCATGTCTGGCTAATTTTTCTATTTTTAGTAGAGATGGAGTCTCGCTCTTGCTCAGGCTGGTCTCAAACTCCTGAGCTCAAACGATCTGTCTGCCTTGGCCTCCCAGAGTGCTGGGATTACAGGCATGAGCCGCCACACCTGGCCCAGATTTTCCTTTTTCTGACAGCAGCTGGTGGCCAAAGCTTAGACCATTCCAAATCTGAACTCAGTCCTGCATGAACATAAGACCCAGAACTTTCATTTTATCTATTACAGATCACAACAACTAAGGGACTGTAAATGTAGCATGCTTATTAATTTGCATTTCTTTACATATATAATGAGGCAACTACTTAGGAGTCATGTCTACCTCTGCTATGGTTTGAATGTAACCTCAGATTTTATGAGTGGCACACTAATTTCTCAAATTTGTATTTTGACTGGAGGTGGCAACTCTGGGAGGTAATTAGGATTAGATAAGGTCATCAGGGTGGCAGCCCCAAGATGGGGTTAGTAGCTTTCTAAGAAGAGGAAGAGAGATCTGAGCTGACATGCAGGCATGTTCTTCCCATCTCACCATGTGATGCCCTCCCTCATGTTATGATGCACCAAAAAGGCCCCCAAATGATGCTGGTTTCTTGCTTTGGGACTTCCCAGCCTCCAAAAATATAAGAAATAAACTTTTCTTCTTTATGCATTACCCTCTCTGTAGTTTATTTTATAGCAACAGAAAATGGACCAAGACACTCCCATCTCTAAATTCATTGGTAACTTATATCTTTACCAACTGATTCCAGCACAGCTGTAGTTTCATACCGCAGGTGACTAGGTAGTCACCCAGGGATCAAAGAGTCTGCACGCTCCACCCTTTCATCCTTTCTGTTCCCAAACAACATTTCCATGACACAGGGTCATTTTAGCAAGTCCACTTTACTGACACCAAATGTACAGGAAAAACAAACTGATTACTCCTTCTCTATTCTCACACTTTTGGTCATCAAGGGGTTTTTCCCACAAGGAATTCTCCACTTCTAGACAGACACCAACTGGGAGTCCAACAATTTAACTCAACTCTGATTCCATCTACCTGGAGACACCATCCATAACACAGGTTAAAGACTCAGTCCCACAAGACTTCCCCAACTTCAGACCCCATTCACCTTGTGAGATCAAAAGACACTCCTGGCACTCAGGAAATTATAAGGAATTTAGCAATTCTGTGTTAGATGCTCTTATCACTCAGAAAATTCCAAAGGCCTTAGGAGCTCTGGTGTCAGAACCAGGGTCAAGGACCAACCATTAGAACAAAACATTCCCTTAGAAACCCTATTTACAAAGATTTTAGGAGCTCTGAGTCAGGTACCAGTACAGAGACCAATATATGTTTCTCATTATTTTACACATACATAACATACAAAAATGAAAATTAGCTTCATATATCTGCAAAAATACAGGTAAAATCAGAAATATATATTGTGCAAATTGTGGCCACACATATAATTCTTGTCATATGATTACATTCATACAGAGTTTCAAAACTGGCAAAGCTAAACTACGTTGGTCAGTATACTACCTATAAAAAAGCTAGAAGGCACTAAGTTTAATATAAGAAAAAAATCCCTAATTTGGGAGAGGTTGGAATAATTTCATTAAAAGGAATAAACAGGAGCCAACTGATGTCCTGCAAATATTCCATTTATTGACCTAGTTAGTAGCTACTTAGACATTAAATTTACAAAATATTTCACTTAAGTTGTACACAATTTTCTGTGTGCATGTCAAATTT
>NW_012150730.1:48489-60929 GCF_000956105.1 Propithecus coquereli
AAAAAACCACATCAATACATGTCAGTAGACAGATTCTCATCTAGAGGACATAGAGAAGGAAAACTTATATGCACTAAAAATATTTATGATATTCAATTTGGGCACCTGGCACCCTCATAAAGGATCTCCTCCAGTGTTACACTCAACAATAAATAACATTCCCTGTACATCTATGTTGCTTTTCTAATGGGAATGTTCTGGTAACCAATGAGAGAAGGCTGAAGGCTTTCTCACATTTATTGCACTCAAAAGTCACTTCTGCAGTGGGAGCTCTCTTGTATGGAATGAAGCTAGCCTTTTGGATAAAGAATACCCCCCACAGTTGTCACAATCATAAAGCTTTGTTCCAGTGTAAAGTTTCTGATCTTGAAGCACAGAGGTTTGTCTAAAGAATCCCTCAAATTTATTTCACATGTAACGATTTTGCTAGTGTAAACTCTCCCATGTCCAGTGATAGCAGAGCTTGGGTAAATTTTTTTCCACTTTCACTGCACTCTTAAAGTCTTTCTCCAGTGTGAACCTTCCTGTGTTTATTGAAACTGGATGTTTCAGCAAAGGATTTCCCACATTCACTGCATTCATAAGGCTTTTTCTCCAATGTGAATGGTCTGATGCTGGAGGAGGGAAGAACTGCGATGAAATGATTTTCCACACTCCCCACATTCATACGGTCTTTCCCCAGTGTGAATTCTCCTGTGTTTAATGAGACTGGAGCTTTCAGCAAAGGATTTCCCACATACACTACACTCATAAGGCTTTTGCCCCGTGTGAACTCTCTTATGAACATAAAGTGCAGAGCTGGAGAGAAATGATTTCCCACATTCATTGCATTCATATGGCCTTTGTCCAGTGTGAACTCTCCGGTGTATATTAACACAGTTCTTATGGCTAAATAATTTCCCACATTCCTCACATTTATAAGGCCTTTCTCCAGTGTGAACTCTCTTGTGCACAAGGAGATGAGACTTCTTGTTAAATGATTTCCCACATTCCCCACAATTATAAGGTCTTTCTCCAGTGTGAAGTCTCTGGTGTTCGGTGAGGTGGGACTTGTACCTAAATGATTTTCCACATTCCTTACACTCATAAGGCCTTTCTCCAGTGTGACCTCGTTGATGTTGAATGAGGTTGCCCTTTTGACGAAAAGATTTCCCACATTCTCCACATTCATAAGATCTTCTTCCAGTGTGAACTCTCTGATGATTACTGAAGCTTTTCTTTCCACTATAGGATTTTCCACATTCACTGCACACATAACATCTTTCACTAGGGAGAAGTCTCTCGTGCTGAGCAAGCATGTATTTGGAACTGGAGACTTCCATGGACTGTCCACAGCTATTATGAGTTTTTTCCCCCTGTGGGGGTGGCCCACACTTAGTTTCACTGCTTGACTTCTGCTCAGTGTGAGTTGCCTCATTCTGGAGTAATCCCAAGTCTTTCTCAACCTGACTGAAGATAAATGACTTCACTGCCACGTAGGACTTACAGCTCTTTAAAAATGATGCTCCTCGGACAATGCTTCTGCAGGGTTTCTCTTGCTGTTTCTGGCACGGATGGAGATTTGTACTGTCATACAATTTTTCCCCACACCTATTCAGTTTCTCCCTGCAATGCACTCCCTGATGCCCATCCAAGTGCACAGTGTGTCTCAACATCGGGACACACATTTCACAGGAGTGGGCCTTTTTGGGAGGCAGTTTTGTCCTAGGTGTCCTGACTGGAGACGCTCCTAGTATAGAACTGTTCTGCTTAGAAGGTGTCGCCTCATCTTCAGCTCCACACCAACCACCTGAGAGCAACAAAATATTGGTGAAGTACAAGTTACTTCCGGTGGAAATGCATAGCCCACTCACACGTGTGTCTGCCAAATTAAGGAATTAGCCCATGGAAATATCTGCAGGAATAGAGTGCTGAACTCAGACTGAAGATAGGGTGGCTTAGCACTACTGAGGTATAAAGGTCACAGAAGGTATGAGGCCATATCATGTGCAGGCATCAACCATACATGCAACAGAGCACATAAAGACAGGGTTTGCAACTACTTTCTGTGCAAAGAACTTGTCTGCAGGACCTTATCTGATGACACGTGAATGCTATATAGTGGGACATGTCCAGGCCTGAGAAAATATGACTACCACACAGCAGCTGTTGGTCAGGGACAGTTTAACAATGGGTACCAACTTCAAAACACAAAATATACAAGCCAAAATTGGAGTATGCTGCAAACAGAGATGTAAGAAAAATGCGTGAGACATGGAGTCCATGGATGGGAAGGTTAATCTCGGGATGGATGTAATAGCAGAAATGATAAGGTGTAGAACCAACAATTCTGAAAACTCTCAAGAATGGGGAAGACAGAAATAGTGTGTGTCTCCTTGTATGGCCACAGAAATACTAGTCAAATAAAATAATTTTCTGATATGATTTGAACAGAGCCTTGACATCGTGCCCTCCTCCAGGTTGCTAATCCTCTGGGACAGGCTCCCTCTGAGCCCATCACCTTGAGGATGCATTCATTTGTATCTTCAGGACCATCCTACCATCACCATGACCAAGTACATGGACCTGGATGATAGGGTCCCATGACAGGAAATGATAGGACAGATGAACAGCCAACAGTGGCTCAAAACAACTCAGCATGGGACAGCCCACAGGAGAGGAAACTAAGTATTATAAAGAGAAGCGCTAAGGAGCGTCTTGCAAGAACAGCTATGGTCTGTGTAGGCAGTGACAATGTCACTGATGGCAATTCCTGCCACAGGAAGGCATGAAGAAACGTCAACTAGGGAAAGGAAGCAGAACCTGGGCACACAGGAGTCTTATATCTGGACAAAGTCATCCAGACAGCCAGAGGGCAAGCAAGGTGGAATGCATTAGGGTGACTCCAAGAATCCCGACCCTCAATCCTTCCCTGGGAGCCTGAAGTGAAGCAGGTGTTGGGGCTGCTCAAAGAGAAGAGAGGGAGGTATACACACCTCACTCTTACCAACTACAGAACCTACCCACAGAACTGAGGGAGGACACTGTGTCCATCCATGGTTCTGATATGAGAAAGACATTGTAGCCAATGCGGAAAAAGGGAAGGGGCAGAGACTAGATCAGGTCACAGGATGAGTGTGAGGGCCTTACCCAGGGAGGACAAAAGTGCCACAGTCTCCAGCATCACGTCACGGTACAGGCATCTCTGAACTTCGCTAAGGAGACTCCATTCCTCCCGAGAAAAGTTTACAGCCACATCCTCAAAGGTCACAGAGCCCTGCTATGATGGGGAAAGATGAATCCATAAGCAGCCCCTATGGTGAGGTTCCACAATCCATCTCTCCCACACATCAACCCTTGCCCACCTTCTCCCAGGGTCCCTAACTCAAGACTAGAAACTAGGCCCGTTGATGCCTTTGTGTCCTCATGGGCCCAGTGATCATGGGATAGAGCCATCATCAACAAGAAACAGGTGGACAAAGAGATATCTATGCTATGGTCCCGACATACAAAGGATCCACCCTCCTGACAAGCAATTTCTGTTATGGCTGAGGTCATGTAACTCTTGATATAGTATTCCAGGTCTATCAGACAAATTCCCTCTCAAAATACACCTCATTCTTTAGACTGCAAAGACACATGGCTGTGGCCATCCACACTTGACTGGCCCCCACCAGCAGCCTCTCTCTAGCCTCACTAGAGGTTGAAGTATTTTAATGCCCTGCTTTTTTTCTACTGGTGGAGGGTGGGATTCTCACTCTAGGGTAATAGTGATGGTCAAACACATGACATCCTACAATGGACAGATACCATCAACAGCAATTTACAAATCAAATATACTCACAGCCTGGGAGAAAAGAATACCACTCACCACAGAGGGCCACACAGAACTTGCACTATGGATAACAATCAGCAACCAGAGAGTGTCTTTTGCAAGCTCTGTAGGATGAAGACGGTGTGATGATCCCTGATTCCCCTGGAAGGATGCAACTGGCTTGTTTGAATATCTTTGGGAATAGGGATGGAATGGAAACTGACAATAAAGTATAATAACCAAGAACTCTGCCTGGTCCCCTTGATGAAAAGGTTTATTAAGCCTAGGATACATTATCTAAGACAGCAGAGTGAGAATGGCATTTGAACTCAAGCCATTCGAGGTTGTGCCAGTCTCACCACACGTCAAGGTGTGACATCATATTCAGGCTTCATTTTTGGCCTCACACCACAATGTGGTTGACAGCATGCAGAGTATGTTTGGCAACTTCAAAAAGGATACAATATTACCACACAATGCCCATGGTTCCCACCAGAAGTGGCAGTCTCAAATCATTCTATGAAGGTATCCTTGCATAGTTCTGTAGCCATACAGATCTACATGTGGTTCCAGATATCCATGGCCTTATACCTTTTTTTTTGAGACAGAGTCTCGCTCTGTTCCCTGGGCTAGAGTGCCATGGCAGCAGTGTAGCTCATAGCAACCTCAAACCTGGGCTCAGGCAATCCTCCTGCCTGAGCCTCAGGAGTAGTTGGGACTACCAGTGTGTGCCACTACGCCCAGCTAACTTTTTTTTCTATTTTTAGTTGCCAGACTAATTTCTTTCTATTTTTTTTTTAGTAGAGATGGGGTTTCACTCTTGCTGAGGCTGGTCTGGAACTCCTGACCTCAAACAATCCTCCTGCCTCAGGCTCCCAGAGTGCTAGGATTACAGGTGTGAGCCACCATGCCCAGCCTATACCACTTCTTTGTTGCCCTGCCTGACCCCTCAACAACAACGACTTTCCTCTGTCCACCTAAAGCCATTTAAAACCCAGTCCCATTGGTCATACACCCCAGGCCTACTGACTTTCACAGATGACCACAGTTCTCCCTAACCATATCCACCAGGCTGAATGGAAACCGCCCCCCCACCACACACACATCAAGCACAAAACTGTCTCAAAATCTTGGGGAGCCCAAAGAGTGGTGAATAAGCACTAATACCAGCCTGAGTGTCATCTTCCCACAATTACTGACGTGCTTTTGCATGTGTCTCACATCTATTCTCTTCTTGGAACCCTGTATCTTCTGCTACACTATGCTGTCTGATACATTCTACCTTCATAGTCACTTACCTCCCTCTCCTGTGCTCAAGAAGGCCAATAAGGTCACAAACGGACTCAAGCAAGAGATCTAGTCCTTAACCTCCAACCATCTCTTCTTGGCCACCTAATAGCTTTGCCACGATTATCTGAACACTACCCCTCCTAAATGTGACCCATGGCTAACTTACCTTAGTCAATACATTAGCTACTATATAACGGATGTCTCCAATATCAATGTCTTCCCAGATAGCCCACCCTGTATGTCTAGTTACCTATTTAATGTCTCCACTTAATTGCCTCTGAAATGTCTCAGGCTTAACATGCCAAAAGAACCCTCCTGCTATCCCCAATGAATATTATACCAAATACCAACTTGTTCATCATAGTTGATGCAGCTCCCATTGTTACAGGTGCTAAGATCAAAAAACCTAGGATATACCTGCTCCCTCTCTTACAGGCCCTCACCATCCATATTAGGAAATACTAGATGCCCTTCTACAAAATATGAATCTTGAATCCAGCCACATCTCCTTAGCCTTGAAGCTCGTCCATTAACCCCTCACATGGCTTATGACAGAAGCCTCAACTCTGATCTTCCATCTGCCTCCCTCAACCGCAGTCTATTCTCCAACATGCAGCCCAAATGGAGCCTATGGACAGAGGCAATTGTGGTAATTTCACCTCCCCTCTCGGATCAGTTTTACCTCTAAGCATTTGAAATCCAGCATTAACTCCCAGGTTAACCTTACAAGTATATTTACATCAGTTCACAGAAATGGGAATACCTCCATATAACCTGTGTCATAAACTTAGGATCCTAGGTTTGGGGCTTCTCCAGGGTCCCAAGAGCAAAGGATTGAAAAAAAAAGCCACATAAGAGTCTCAGGATACCACAATCTACAGAACATGTAGGTGGGGCTTAAGGGCCAGTGAGGGAATGGTACACCCTCCACTTCCATGTCTGGGTTTCTCAAGCGCTTCAGCAGCCATGACTACTTGATAGACGAAGCAAACTTTATAGGAATGTGCTCCTGATGGGATCTGATAAACTCAGGCCTCACTGTACCCTTTCTTGGCCTTGGAACCAGGTGACCTGGAGCTGATTGTCTGACCTCAGTTCCTCAGTGTAAAATGTCATCTCTTACCACCTATGTGATTTACAACAAAGATTCAACCTCTCAGTGCTTCAAGGTCCTCATCACCTCTATCCACTTTGCCCATGTCCCTTCTTTATTCCAAACTCTCCAAGGCTTCTAGCATCCTCACAATGAAAGTACAAATTTCAACCTGCTCTTCAGGAGTAACTCCGCCTCACACCTTGTCCCGACAGGCACACGTCGATCCCAGGTTCCAAAGTATTCGCATGTGCCGGTCCCTCTGCCTCTCACACTCTTCCACATCCCATCCCACTGGATGTGAGAAAAAGGGACCCCCCACCAGGAGCGCCTCACTGTCCCAGACACAGGGGTCCACGCTGAAGAGATGTGAGCAGGTACACCTCACTCGGGACTTTGCGACTTGGGTGAAGATGGAGAGGAGAGGGGGCAGTCAGGGCGTGGCAGACACAACAATTACCTGAGCCGGGTCCCTCACCTCCGCCGCGGCCATTGGACTACGTGGGCGGAGCGGGGCCTGAAGAGGCGGGAGACCCGGGCAAGGACCCGGCACGGAGTCGCTCTCCTGGAACTCGCGCGGGTCAGGCTGGGTGCCTTCACGGAGCCTCAGAGCCGCCTCTGTGCAGGAAGGACAACTCCTCTCCACCGTCTGGCCCGGTCACCTCGGTCCCCACCCAGAGCCCCCGCACTCTCACCAGACAACCACACCCAACACCTACCAAAATGGCCGATCCTCGAGGACGCCGGAAGTCCCGCCCGGACGTTACGAGCGCGCACGGAAACGCTTTTTCTCTGAGCCTTCACTGGCTCCTTTGCTTTGTCTTTCGAGGCAGAGCTTTCTGGGTAATGTAGTTCCCTCCTGTCCCGATGCCGTCAAGGGGCTCCTGGAAGGTGCTGTGCAGACAGAGTCTACCTGAAGGGCCTCTCCTTAAATGGCGCCACTGTGTCCTAGGGCAGAGGATGGTCTCCCCTCTCCTTAAAAGGCCACATTAAAATTCTGGGGGATTACTGTCTGTAACTAATCACCGAAGTGTTTGGAAAAATGTCATTTCAGGCCAGCGCAGTGGCTCAGACCCCTAATCCTTGCACTGTGAGAGACCAAGGGGAGAGGATCGCTTGAGGCCAAGAGTTAGAGACCAGCCTGAGCAAGAGCGACACTGTCTCTACAGAAAATAGAAAAATTGTCCAGGTATGGTAGTGCATACCTGTAGTCCTAAATACTGAGGAGGCAGAGGCAGGAGGATAGCTGAGGCCTAGGAGTTCAAGGTTACAGTGAGCTATGATCACACCACAGCACTGTAGCCAGAGGACAGAGAGAGGCTGTCTTAGGGAAATTAAAAAAAAAAAAAAGTCACTTCAGATTTGGGGAATCTCAAGCTCCCAGACACTAAAAATATTATTCAGCATGCTCTCAAAGGGTACAAATGCAAACTCACATATAATTTCATACAGTTCTTCAGACACAAAATGCCTCCACTGGAAACAGAGGCTAATAAGTATTATTGTATTTTTTTTTCTTTTTGAGACAGAGTCTCACTCTTTTGCCTGGGCTAGAGTGAGTGCCGTGGCATCAGCCTAGGTCACAGTAACCTCAAACTCCTGGGCTCAAGCAATCCTCCTGCCTCAGCCTCCCGAGTAGCTGGGACTACAGGCATGCGCCACCATGCCTGGCTAATTTTTCCTGTATATTTTTAGTTGTCCAATTAATTTCTTTCTATTTTTAGTAGAGACGGGGTCTCGCTCTTGCTCAGGCTGGTTTCTAACTCCTGAGCTCAAACAATCCACCTGCCTCGGTCTCCCAGAGAGCTAGGATAACAGGCATGAGCAACCACGCCCGGCCAGTATTGTTGTATATTAATTCAAATGGCTGCACTTGGCAGGTTTAGAGTCTGTTTTTTGTTTCTGTTGTTTGTCAACGAAAAGAGAGAACTACTGATAGGGCCATGACAAGGAAGATAGAGGAGAGATCTTGTGTTCTCCTAAAGCATAAGTACAAAGGTGAATCTTTGTACTTTACACAGTGAACAACTCTTCTGCCTATATAATGAATTGTAGCATCCAATTCATTGAGCAAAACTTTTATTCACTTAATATCCCTTACTTGATATCCTAATTTATATTCAATCCCTTTTAGGAATCTGACATCAGTATGAGAAAAAGAACAATGAAGCAGATGGTATCTTAGTATTGGTAATAGCTACTGTCTTCAAACGTGATGCTCAATACCTGAAGATATTGAGAGCATTTTAAATCCTTTGAGTTCATGTCATTGTTGGGAAGTGATTATTATTTATTTCTGTGGTGTCAGCAGGGAATGTTCTATATGAGGAATTAATATTACAGCAGAAGAATAGTTGTAAAATGCAAATCACAAAAACCTATCAACAATGGCTACATATTGATTGAGAAGGTTAACAGAAATAACCATGTTGAAACCTCAGTGGATGGTGAAATATTTAACACTTCAGAGAAGTTTTAGTGGTGATGTCTAATTTGAGATGGATTAAAATCAGCACATGATTAGAATGGTCACCTTGATGGTTTTGTCTCCAAAATGAGACTCTTCATTTTTTTTTTTTTTTTTTGAGACAGGGTCTCACTCTGTTACCCAGGCTAGAGTGCCGTGGCATCAGCCTAGCTCACAGCAACCTCAAACTCCTGGGTTCAAGCAATCCTACTGTCTGAGCCTCCCAAGTAGCTGGGACCACAGGCATGCGCCACCATGCCTGACTAATTTTTTCTATATGTTTTTAGTTTTCCAGCTAATTTCTTTCTATTTTTCTTTTTCTCGCTCTTGCTCAGAGTGGTCTTGAATTCCTGAGCTCAAACAATCCTCCCACCTTGGCCTCCCAGAGTGCTAGGATTACAGGTGTGAGCCACTGCACCAGGCCGAGATTCTTCATTCTTGAAGGCATTGAGCAATACCAGCATGGAGGTGAGAACTGTGCCTGTAATCTCAGCTACCAGGAGACTGAGGCAAAAAAATGGCTTGAGCCCAGGAGTTTGACATCACACTGGGCAATATAGGAAGACCACTTCCTTAAAAATAAGTACATAAACAAAGTTGAAATTTTCAGTATAGTATTATCCTCATAGAATTGTGTCTACACACATATTCCTTATTCTGTGTTTTATGTTCCTAAACAAGTTCTTCCTAGAGAATAAAAAGTCATGCTTTGTATACATATCTACACTTTTATTTTCTCACTTAACAATCTGTCTTTAATAAGGAAAAGCTACTTTTTCACATTACACCTAATCTCGTATCTCCACATTTAGCAGACCTAAAGCTACCTTTTAAAAAAAATTGGGGGAGAGAGGATTCTTGCTTTGTTGCCCACACTGGTCTCAAACTCCTGGGCTCCAGTGATCCTCTCGTCTTAGCTTCCCAAATTGCTGGAATTATAGGCATCAGCCTCCATGCTTGGAAAAGATGCCTTTTTCAGGCTGCTTTGCATTTCATTTGATACTAGCTTAATGACTCAGAAATCAAAGAGGTGAGCCTGGCCAGGATATTGTTCTCCCCTTAGTCACTGGAAGGTCCCTATTCCAAAGCCATGGAATAATCTTTGGAGGTACATTGGCAGTGTCTTGCCCATCCATCTGCTCTCAGGTGTACCCTGAATGAAAACCATGATCAGGCAGAGCCAGGCTAAAGATGGCAGGATGCCTTGCTATCCCAAGCCAGGGAATCCAGAACCATCGTATTGGGTGGGTTGAGGTTGTATTAGGTCTCACTGTCTACTGCTAAGTCTAGGAGGCAGCAGTAAAGACTTCATCATCCTGGTTGTCTGTCTTCTGCTCTGTGGCTAGGACAGAGATTTTTCCCAATACTTAAGACCAGGATTACTCTGATCCATTGACCTCTGATGCAAGGGTGATGGTTTTTATTTTTGTGGCAAGAGGAACCGAGAGAGCCTGCTCTGAGATTTTGGATTATCCTGTTTTGCAGAGAACCTCATCAGACGATCCAAGTGCAGGCTTTCCTCTCACTTCCTCAACCCTGGGCTCTGATCTCTGTTGTCTCCATTTTCAGTACTCCTGGCTCCCCTTCCCTTTAAAGGTCGGGTGAGTGCTCAGGCAGTAATCTAGGATATGTGACCTCATCTACTGTGCTATAAAGATCCAACCTAAAGTAGCTTAAATTGACAAAGGATGATTCATACTTTTTATGCTTTTTTTTAGATGACTAAGTATTTATTGAGACAAAGAATACAAATTGGTGGCATACAAATTATTAAAAATAGGATGCTGAATTTTATTTATACGTGGGCCATCAGTTACTGTTTGCAGGTGAAACCCTACTGTAATGCACCGGAAGGAAATATATACACACAATTTGACATGAACTTTACCCAGGCAAGCACATGTTAGAAAGACTGGCCTTTGGTATTGGAGGTGGGAAGAATGGCAAGTAATTGAAATGGTACTCATTGCGGATCTTTAGAAATATTGTTTTGTAGGCATATTCTTCAAAGAAACAGCCTGTTTAAATAGGGACAAGTGTAGAATGAAAACATTAATATCATTATCCACCTCAAAAAACCCTTTATTCACAAATGGTATAAATTTCAACTCCTTTCTGCCTTACCTTTGCTGGAAATATTTATAAACACACAAATCATTGAATGGAACAAATCCTTTCTTTTTACTATCACTTGAAACAATAAAAAACACTAACTCATTTGGTAATTTGGAAAAAGCAGCCCTCAACTATAATGCTTTTTTTTCAATCCTAAATACTTGGGTGAAACCGGGAAGTAAATGTTTAGATAGAAACACATACTTTTTATACTTTTTAGAATCTTCCAGAATTACAATAACTGTAGCCACTATTATCTCTTTTAACATGGAGCCTATTTATTTAGTTAGTTATTTCTAATGAGAATCCACTGAGGGACAGTGTAAGGGAATTGTCAAAAATTGAGAAAGACAAAAACTATAAAGTCTGAACACAGAGAATGTGTCCTCTGATGAAGCTCTGATTTTTCATATTAGTGTTCACTGACTATTCTTGATGGCCCCATGAGTGGGACTACATTACATAAGTGAGCAAAATAATAAGCTTTAAAATATTGCCAGTTCATGAGCTGCAAACTTATCCTTGGTTCACCAAGGAATCTTTGTTTTTTGGAAAAAAATATACATGTGCATGTGTGTGGGTGAATGTATGTGTGTGCCCTTGTCATTGTGAATTGGTCTTTGAAAGGCCTCATACTCCCTGGCTGTCTGCATTTGCATGGTATTCCTAGTGACAAACTTTTAGGTACCTCTTATGCCAAATGAGTTAATCATGCCAATTAGCAAAGCATCATCCTGTGCTCCCCAGTGCCAAGGATGGGTGGGCCAACGGATGGACAATTCACCAATCCATGTACCAATGGAGGGACAATTGGTAAATCACTTATTCATAGAAATATTCTTGATGATTTTCCATCTCTTGCACCCTGACCTTGGATTTCCAGGTTCCAGAAGTGTGAGAAATAAATGTTTGTTATTTGGGCCACCCCATCTACGGCATTTGTTATGGCAGCCCAAGTGGACTAAAGCACAGGCTTGCATGTTAGTGACTCCCTGAGTTAGGATTTTATCTCAGAAGGGCAGGGTGTGGTTCTTGCCTAAGGGGATGAGGTTACAGTAAGGGGATCTGGGGCCCATCCAGGCCCTGGGAGATGTGCTCCACCTACTGTCACCCAGCTGCCCATCCCACACCTAATTCCTCCCTGGCTGCCCTGTCCAGCCAGGTTCAAGACATTGGCTTGAAAGATTCTCTGGACTGTTCCAATCTCTAATCTTTGTCACATGGTCTGTTCTCATTTTGTAAATTTAATTTAGGAAAGACAAAAACTGAAAGGAAGGATCAGAAGACCTGGGTCTGGCTTCAGTTCATCCTCAAGTTAGACTAAAAAAATTTTTAATGGCTTGAGATCTAATTCACATATCACAAAAGTTACTGTTTTAAAGTGTACAATTCCGTGGTTTTTAGTATATTCACAAGGTTGTACAACTATCACCACTATCAAATTTTTGAACATTTACATCACCCCCAAAAGCAACTCCATATTCAGGAGCAGTCCTTCCCCTCCCAATCTCCCCCAGCTCCTGGACCACTGGTCCACTCACAGCACCTACAGATCCGCCTCTTCTGGGAGTCATGCAATCTGTGTCCAGCTTCTTACTCTTAGCATAATGTTTTTGAGGTTCGTTTATGTCATATAATGCATCAGGACTTCGTTTCTTTTTAATGGTTTTATTTATTATTTT
>NW_012150730.1:62485-63587 GCF_000956105.1 Propithecus coquereli
AATAAAAATAAAGAAAAGTTATAATCCGACATCACAAAAAGACATCGGAAAAATATTTTCTGTAGGTTCCGACAAGGCCCTTCTGCCTCAGTGAGCATCAGTCATCTCTTCCACCCTTGGCTTCGCAGCCTCTCTCCACTGTCTATGTCTGGAGTTGGTAGAGAGAAAATCCATGTGCTGTCTACGTGTTTTTGCTCTAGAATTTTTTAAACAGGTATCCAAGAATCTCAGAACTTCTGCTAAATCTGGTTTACATGAGCACATGTGTACCCTCACAAGGATGTGCAGAACGTGCCCCCGGTGGACAACCTCACAGAGAGATCTTTTACCTGGGGGCAGAGACCTCCATTTTGTGGGCCTGGATCTCATTTGCACATCAGACTGAGGCAGATGGTGCAGGGAGAATGTCTTCCTGTCTGTGTTCTAATCTCAGGAATAACGTCACATTAATATGTGTGTTTAAGGGAAATGTTTTGTCATGGAAAGTTTGTTTCCTGAGCTCTGTGTGAGATCCTTGGAATGGCCAAAGGAACTAAGCAGCCACACAGCTGTTTGCCCCTCTGTGTGATTTGGTAAGAATAGTTCGTTTCTGTAAGTATGGCCATAAATATTCGTCTTTCTTTCTTCAAACCCTGTTAACTCCCACTTGACTTTGCCGTCGAAAACCAAACCATCCTTGCCAGCTCAGCTGTCTCGTGACTTTGGACCTGACTGGTCGATCCTCTACCTGAGTGAATGAACTTTTCCAATTCCTTCTCATTCTCTGGGAGCAGGTACGTGGACTCATCCTGGCCCTCGTCCCCGGAGCCGCCCTCCTCATCTCCTAGTGACGATATCCTGATGTTTCTATAAAGTAACTCAAGTTGCTGTCTTTCCTCAGCCTGGACCAGTCGACTGGAGAGTAGTACAAGCATATTTAGAAGCACGGTTTTCACAGTGAATCATCATGTCTTAATCATGCGTCTTTTTGCCTGGGAAGGGATTCACTTATAGGGGGTGGTAGCTGGAAGGTGAGGGATGGGAGGCAGAAATAGACTTTTAAACCAAACTGCTCATAGTCAGAGCTCAACCTTCTGTGCTGCCAGGCAACTTTCTGGAGTAA
>NW_012150730.1:63637-64919 GCF_000956105.1 Propithecus coquereli
GGGCAAAAGAGTGAGACTCTGTCTCAAAAAAAAAAAAAGAAAAAAACAAAATGAGAGCTCCCCACTTTATCCTTTTTTATTGCTGAAAAATATTTCATCGTATGGATAGACCACATTTTGTTTATGCATTTATCAGTTAATAGACTTTTGAGTTGTTTCCACTGTTTGGTTCCTTTGAGTAATGCTGCTGTGAACATTTGTGTGCAGGTTTTTGTGTGTACACATGTTTTCAGTTTTGTTGAATGTATACCTAGCAGTGCAATGGCCAGGTATTGTAGTAACTCTGTTTAACTTTTTAAGGAACTGTCGGATAGTTTTCCAAAGGAACTGTACCGTTTAGACTAAATCTTACCTCTCCTGTATTCCCACAGCCCGGCAGCTCCCAGCTGACAGCACTCGCTTATTTCCCTCAACAGAGCGGGACCTGACAGAGATGATTGTGTCTTAATCTGGTGTCATATTTATTGTGACATCTTCGGTTTCTTCATGTGTACAATGGAGACAAGCTATGGAATTGATAGGTAATATCACTGGAAAAGTTTTGTCTAATGCAAGCACTTCCCTAGCATGGTCTGGAGGACTGCCCAGAGAAATTACTTGTACAGTATTTCCCATCAGGAGCAAGAAAAGTAAATCCTGGTGATTTCCCTTTCACCCTTAACAAAGTTGGATTTTTTTCTATTTACAATTAAGTTATCATTATTCATGAACTATGACAACCAAGAAGCAAGAATTGCTATATCAAGTGAGTTTATTTTCTGTTATATACCTCTGGCGTAAAGTGCTCTTCTACAAGATTCTCTGGGAGCAAGTTACGCTCACATTCTCAGCCCCTGTCGCCCCTGTGGTTTTTCCTGCACGTTGACCAGCACATCCTTCATCTCTTCCACTTGCTTTCACAAATTCTCCGCATTTGCACGCGGTGTGGTATTCTTTGGGTTTTTTTCCTTTGCTAACTTTTGCTCTTCCCTCAAATTCTTCTCTTCAATATTTTTCTTTCTTTTTGATCTGATAACTAAAATGTAGAAAGGATGCTATTGAGATAGTAATAAGTGAGGAACAGAAATGGAGACAAAAGGGGTGAGGAAACACATGGAAAAAGAGAGGTACAAACAGTAGAATTTTCAGGGAACGATGAATGTTATTTGTCTGACAAGGATGGTGAAAATTGAATTTTAAAATTATTTTCCCACATAGTATATTCAAATGTTATAAATACCCAGTTAAAAAAAAAGTAGGAAAGCTGTAATCCTTGTCTGAGAAGGTATTTATTTTCTCATAA
>NW_012150730.1:67712-99640 GCF_000956105.1 Propithecus coquereli
TAAATATTTTATGTATCCCGGAAACAAAATTAATTATAATTTTACTTTCCTGGTGAAGGAAAGGCAAACTCGCCAATAGTGTTTTCAAAATCTACTTCTGGAAAAAAACGAACCACTAAAAATTACATAAAAATATGTACTTTGAGCCATGTGAGTTTTTGTTTGTTTGTTTGTTTTGGTTTTGGTTTTTGCCTCAGGCTCTAACATAGCTTGGCATGGATATAAATGGGAAAACTGTAAGAGTTGACTTTAGCTCAACAACTTGACTGAACACGGAAAGCTCAGAAGATATGTCTTAGTGCGCTATCTTAGAAAACTTTATATTTGTCGAAATTTTTGTCTATAATAATGAAATATACATAAACTGCAGTTACATACATTAGGTGGATGTAGATTGCCACGTTAGATAACCCAGAACCAAACCTGCAGGTTACATTCTCTCATTAGCAAAATTTGTTCCATTTTACCTTTAATCTCATTTTGTCTTCATATGACATACTTCAAGGTGGCCTTAAAATGGCTACCTTAAAAAATATCCCATATTTGGCAATATATTCCTTGTTTTCATACTTAATTCTAGTAGTGTAAATAACTTTGTACTTCCTCAAGCTGTTTCTGATGGGGTATAATGGGAACCTAGAACTGAACCCTAGGGTAGGAATCAGAATACGTTGGTTCTGGTCAGAATAGCATGCTGTCGTGGGTGGCTCACCTTTGCCTACTACTAATTTCAAGATTATCACATCACTTCGAAGAGCTTGACCCCCAAGCTTTATTTGAGAAGAAGGTGAAGTATCTTCCCAAAAAGCTATTACCCCAGACTACACTGACAAATTGCCAGCGAAAATGAGAATGGTCACTCTTTTCTGCTTTATATTATTGAGATTCCTTCCAAAGTATCAAGTTAATTTCAGAATATCCCATTTTGGGAGGATGCCAGCATCTCAAATAGTATCTTTCAGATATTTTTGACCATGACCCACAGTGAGAAATACATTTTATTTCACAACGGTGTGTATGTGTGTGTGTGTGTGTCTCATGTGTTTCTGTCTCAAAAGTTTAAAAATTAGCCTTTACTTTAACACTTTAAATAATGCTTTCCAATATTTTCTATACTGGTAAATTGTGTACTGTCCTGTTTCTTCCCCCCCCCCCATTTATATCATGATCCAACATGAGTATAATCCACATTTTGAAAAACACTGGTCTGGAAATTTATAATGACTATAATAACTCAGCAATTATAAGAATTACCATCATCATCATTATCATAATTGTCATCTTTTGACACTAAAAAATAACCTAGTTGATTTGTTATGTCTTTTTAAGGATAGTAAATGCTATTTAGCATACACTTACTATATCATATAGGCGATCACAATCCCACATAGCAGGGCAATGCTGAAGGCTATACTTGCAATTAACATTACTTGAACAAGAGCAGGTCTATGTGGAATTATGGCTAAAAATGGGGAAAAAAGAAGTTGTAAAAAATTTCATTTTAGCTACTTCTCTCAGTTAATATATTTGTTAATCAAATTGTTGATACGAAAGGGAATAGGAGACAAAATCAGAAATGCCCTTAAAGATAGCATGCTTGATTTTTAAAAATAATGATTAGATGGCACAGGCTGTGTGAACAAATATAATTTGAATTCCCAACAACCCCTGACTCCCTTTTTTGTCCACCTCCTGTCCTTGTTCACAGCCCTCTCCTATTCTCTGTGCAGATACTGGATCCTTGACTACAGACAGCAACACCCATTGTCTAGGCAGCTGCAAGGCGAGTGGCCTTCCTCTTATGATCTAAGCTGTGGGTGCTGTCGTGAAAGATATCACAGGGCGATTTAGGACAGAATTCCATGAACCTGCATGCCACGAGTCGAATTTTAGGGCTAGAGAATGTGCTATAAAACCATGGCTGTACTTTGTAGGCTCAGGTTTATCATCCTTCTTCATATCTGAAATTTTAAAAAATAACCAGAGAGTTATTGTTTGTACAAATTGAACAAAAGAACAATCAGCAAAGTAAGTACATTACTCAGCCGCTTGTAAAATCTGACAAACTGAGGCAGCTACTCCTTGTCTCACACTTGCCCTTCCTTCACTTTCTGTTCCTTCCTGGGGCAGGAAGAAGAATTCGGCCAACTGAGCTGAAACCTGCCCTGAGACTCACACCTCAGTGGATGTGATACAGAAACGACCTGGGCTATGAAAAAGCTAGGAGTGTGCAATGATTAACTGTAGATTTGAGGTGTGGAGTATAATGGGTGTTTACAGTTTAATCAACTTTTCTGTATGTTTTCAAATTTTCATAATGAAATATTTCAGGAGAGAAAAGAACATGGGTTACAGATGGTATAGGTATGATGAGAACTGAAAATTGACCACGGGATTGGGCGTTGGGAGGTTAGAGACCCAGGCAAGGGCAGTATTAGTAGCATGGGGGGAGGGCAGGATGTAGGCTTGACTGAAACAGATTCAGAAAAGAACAAGAGGAAAGGGACTGGGGACAGTGAGATTTAAAAATCATTTTGAGGAATTTTGTATAAAAGGAGGAAGAGAAATGGGTGTAGCTCCTGAAGGGGGCTGAGGGATTAAGAGGTGGACTTTGGTTTTTAGGATGGAAAAATTGACACCATGTTCACAGGACAATGAGAATGAGACACTAAATAATGATACTACAGTGTCAGAATGTTAGGTCTGCCATCACAGAATACCATAGACAAAGAATAGAAATTTATTTCTCATAGTGTTGGAGGCTGGGAAATCCAAGAGCAGGGCATCAGCAGATTTGGTGTCTGGTGAGGGCCCCCTCTCTGGTTCAACAAATGGTACCTTCTTTCTGCATCCTCACATAGTGGAAGGGGTGAGCTAGCTCTCTGGGGCCTCTTTTGTAAAACCATAAATCCCAATCATGAGGGCTCTACCCTCATGACTTAATTTCCTCCCAAAGGCCTCACCTCCTAATACCATCACCTTGAGGATTAGGATTTCAACATATAAATGGGGGGGGAGCATAAACATTCAGACCATAGCATGCAGGAAAGGGGGACACAATTGCCAGGAATGTCCTCGAGTTGTCCTAAGAGGATGGAAGCTGGTACACAGGTCAGCCTTGGCCCAGATAATTCAACTATCAGCAGGAGACAGAGAATGAGGGTGTGATTGCAGGTAGATAGGAGGATTCAAACACTCTCTTTTAACTGCTTGTATTTTGTCAGTGAAGGGGGAAATGAGACCATCCTGTGAGAGCAAGGCTGGGGTAGAATACATGGAGGTATTTGCAGAGCAAGAAAATTATATGAGAAAGTCACCAGGTAGGCTGGGAGAATAAGTAGACTAGGGAAATGGAGTAGCACATTTTTTTTTTTTTTTTTTGAGACAGAGTCTCGCTCTGTTGCCCTGGCTAGAGTGCCGTGTCGTCAGCCTAGCTCACAGCAACCTCAAACTCCTGGGCTCAAGCGATCCTCCTGCCTCAGCCTCCCGAGTAGCTGGGACTACAGGCATGCGCCACCATGCCTGGCTAATTTTTTCTATATATATATATTTTTTTAGTTGTCCAGTTAATTTCTTCCTATTTTTAGTAGAGATGGGGTCTCGCTCTTGCTCAGGCTGGTCTCGAACTCCTGACCTTGAGCGATCCACCCGCCTTGGCCTCCCAGAGTGCTAGGATTATAGGCATGAGCCATATTCTTTTTAAATTAAAAAAAAATTTCCTAGAAATGCAATTGCTGTGTGTATTGATTTTATTTTCAAATTTTCCATATTCTTGATGCTCTGGCATTTGGGGCCTTGATTCTGGATAGACTGCCCCTCTCAGGCCTCACTGTTGCCTGGAGAGAGCAAACAACTCCCCTGCGAATGTGCCTTTGGTGTATAAACCAACCGACCCAGAGCCCACATCCCCAGTCAGCTCCTTTATCAAACTCCAAGCGAATATTCCCCCCCTACCCTGCCCAAAGTCACCCCTGGGCCAGATACTAGACAACTAGAAACATCCCTATAGCCCAGAGCTTGCTGAAATTATTCAAACTACTTAATCCTAAATTTACTCAGAGTATCTGACCTTCCTCACCCATTCCTTCCCTCGGAAACCCCAATAAAGGCTCTGAGCCATGCTCACCCCCCTCCTCCTTCTGCCTCCTGACTGACTGTTGTTTCCCATGTGGCCGTGCCTTGCAGGCCATGTCTGCTGTTTCTAGGAATCTGTGAGCATAAGCTTTTTCCTTCTTGACGATCACTTCCATGTCTGGGTGTCTTACCATTACCATAACCGAATTAAATCAATCTCAGGTATATTTCAACACTCTGGGTCAAAAAGTAAATGCATTGTTTTTATATTTATAAGAATTGTCAATTGCCCTCTCTAGAAGTTACATGCATTACTACCTTACAAATAAGACATGAGATTACCTTTCCCTGCTCCTTTGCCAATACGGTTATGAAACATTGTGCCCACTTTCAACATGATAGCTGAAAACTAGAATTATGGCGTAGTCTTGTGAAATTAAATAATTCAAAGTTAAAATAATTCAAACTTAAAGCTGCTGGAACTGTAAATTATCCTGAGCCTTCGGAGGAATGTGGCCATGCAGCCTGAGTTGCACGGCATGTAGCCGCAACTTCTGCCTTGTTTCCCTGTAAATAATTAAGAAAACCAAGCAACACCAGATAGAAAATACCCTCAGATGGTCGCCCCTCATCATGTAGTAATAAAGTAATCTTCCTTGGAATATAGCAATCTGTAACCAAACAAATTGCTGTGGTGTATGACCTGGCCTGGTCATGATCCTGTTGGAACTTCTCTGTCTCTGCCTATATAAGTGAAACCTTAACTTTTCCACTTTGGAAACACTGACACCATTTGTTTGGAGTCAGTTTCCCCCAAGTGGGGAAAGCTTTGTGCTCATCCTTAAGCTTTGTGCTCTAATCAACTCTATACTTAGTCGTATTTTCTCAGCCTCATTATTTAAGGCTGACAGTCACTATGCACATTTTTCTTATTGTAAGTGAGGTAAGGCAGTTTTCCATATAATCAAGAGCTAAGGGTTCCAGAAGAAAATTGATGTCTTCCAGAAATCTGATTAGACAAATGATTTTGTCCTCTGTCTCATCCTGCCTGCAACTGAGACCCAAAGCTCAGGGGTGAGAGAGGTCTCAGCAAACCTCTAGTGTTCACAAAACAAGCTGACGTCAAAGGAAGGACTAGAACGCAGGCTTTCTGATGCCAGAACACGGGCTCTGTGCTGTGGCGATGGTGGTGAAGACGCAAGCAAAATATTCATAGCTGAGCTTCAGGAAGATTAATAATACGTTTGGGATGGATGGATATATTAATCATGTTTATTCACTTTCTGTATTTCTTGATACTTTGACATCTTGGGGCCTTGAAGAGTCTGCCCCTTCCAGGACCAGCTAATTCCTAAAGACAGTAAATCACTCGCCTGCAAACACACCTCTCACGTGCAGACCAACCAACCCACAGCCTGTACCCCCACGATCTCCTTTATCCAGCTCTCACCCTCAGGCCTCACACACTATCCACCTGCCCTAAAGCGCCAGGGCCAGGCACCCCAGAGCCCACTCAAACCACTGAAACCAGCTGATCTTAACACCCAACCTGGCCCTTCTGGTGAAGACCAGAGTAAAGGCTCTTACCCATATTTCCCCCTTGCTCCCTGCACCCCCAACCTACCCTGGAGCCCCCCAACGTGGCCCCTGTGTGGTGGGCCATGCTGCCTAGTTCTGGGGCTCTGAGTATTTTCAGTATAAAAATGCCTTCCTTCCAGTCATTTCCAAGTCTGTGTGTCTAATGTACCTGATCAAAACAAATCCTGTGTATGTTTTAAAAGGACGGGCAGGGGTGAGGATCTGACAGGCAGTGGCTGACCCACAGAAGGCGCTAAGCAAATGTGCCAGGATAGAGAAGGAAGGGTCCTTCGGTGGGAGGAGTGGCAGGGCATGAGGGTGGCCTTCTACCTTGGAGGACTCTAGGGCAAGTGGTCTTGAGGGAGTTCCAGGAGAAGCCAAGGAGGAGACAAGGTGCTAGAAAGATTGCTCAAGGGCCTGCTGTGTATAACTGTGCATTTTGTGTGTTGCACAAACGGATCTCGAATTCAGCCTGTGCTCAACTGACCAAGACATGAGCCCACAGAGCTGTGCTACTTTCTGACCTGCCCCACACAGCGCCATTACTAATCTGACCGTCCAGAGGCGTCTTTTCCTGATGTGCACAAAGGTGCTGTGCAGGCTGGTGGTGACCACCCTGGCCCCTCTGGCGCCACACACCGTGGCAGCTTTGGGGATGTCTGTAGGCCCCACCCACAGGCCCTGACCCTCCACTTACCTTCGTTCCTCAGGAATTCCTTGGGGTTGTTAGGTAATCCAGCTGGAAGATCATTTAAGGGAATCAGAGAGGAGAGACAGTTTTAAGATAGATGCAGGAAAATTGGGAAGTAACTTGGCATTAGACAAGGAAGCCTAATGCATAGTTTTCAAATATCTAAGATTGTAAATGTTAATAAATGTATTCCAATGCCTAGTAGAAATATGTGGGTTAATTTGTAAAAGCATGGTGTTCTGTCACATCCAGTGTTTCTTTCATGAATATGGACCTATAAGAACATAATATGTTTGGTTTCTGGTCTTTACATGTTGAGAAACCTCCTCCCAGGTTGAGGACCTGGAAAGATGTAAGGGGGACGTGATCTCATCAGAAGGTCAGCGAGCTGGTGCCGGGGGACCAACAGCAACGTCCTTTCCTCAGACGTGAATTAGACACTGTTGTATCACACAGACAGCATTTCCCTTGTGTGGAACTGGTTTGCTTATAAGCAACACATATCTCCACAAAGAGTAGCTGCCTGACTTCATAGATTGTCAGGGTTGGTTTTGTTCTTTAAAGATAAACAGAGTTCCTCTAGCACTCAAATTAAAAAGCAAAGCCTAGAAGACAAACAGTTACAAAGAATGCTGTATACTCGCAAAGCATGTGCCTGGACCCATGTGCTCTGCTACCAGAACTTGAGCCCCAAATTACAATGAAAGTCATACGGACACATTCAAATAATCTAGATGGGATCGAGGTTTTTATGTGTGCTAATTAAAGTGAAATGAAAGAGAAGAAAGTAGTAATCCCCAAAGAAAATGCACAGCTTACAGAGTGAAGAGTATAAGTTTTAATTTAGGAGCAAATGATTATCTAATTATGCTATATATTATGGATCTTTATACTAACAAATAAATACACACAGCACATTCACATAGCAGATAAGAGAACCCCAGCCTGTAATTCTCATTTCACTGAGTGAGTGATTCAATGACTTACCTGCGAGTCTTGAGGAGGTCCCTTGAATCCCAAATAATCGAGTTTCACTAAAGAGTACTTTGGCCTGGTTGGTGACTTTTCTGGGTGTTTGTGACTGTTTATTGCCTTGAAAAGAAAGCTTGTGGCAGTCAAATATAATTACCTTTTTATTTTCCCTGAAACAGTTTTTTAATTCTCCTGAGACAAGTAGAACCAGTGGTTGAAGCTACCTGGTAAGACTGTTAATTTCCCAACTGGATGGCACCCATCTGCATAAGGCAAACATAAATGAAGTGAGCACTCCATTAGAAACAAAAATAGAAAAGTGAAAAAGCTTTGAACCTTGTCCATCACTCTAAAATTGTCAGTCTTTTACCATAGGGATGAAAGGGAATGTTTAGCTACAGTTCCTGTATGTATCTGAGGAACTAAGAAACTCTGCTTCCTACGGAATGTTCGGGTTATGACTTAGAGCCGCCAGTGTGAGGTCAGCCCTGTGGGCACAATGGGTTTCCTCCATGGAGCCAAGCCAGCCAATGGGGACGACTAGCCTGGAGTCAGGCGCGGTGTGCTGGGGCAGGTACGAGTGGGTAAGACCAGGTCCCTGCCCTCAGCAAGCACACAGATTAGTGAGGAGGCAGAAAGAAATCAGTGACAGTTGGCCCTCTGTGTCCACAGGCTCCCCATCCGAGGATTCAACCAAGCTCAGATGGAAAATATTTGAAAAAACTTTTTGTCTGTACTGAACGTGTACAGACATTTTTCTTGTCATTATTCCGTAAACAACACAGTATGACAACTATTTACATAGCATTTACCTCGTATTCGGTATTATAAGTAATCTAGAGATGACGTAAAGTATATGGGAGGACGTGAGTAGATTATGTGAAATACAAAGCCATTTTATATCAGGGGCTTGAGCATCTGCAGGTTTTGGTGCCTGTGGGAGTTCCTGGAGCCAGTCCCCCACGGATGCAGTGGGACGAAAGCATTCAGTCGAGACATCGTAAAAAGCCTAAAGAGAAGGTAGCAGAGTTATGCGAGGGCAGTGGGCTCACAGTCAAAATGCCTGGATTCTGATCCTCGTGTCTACCTTCCTAGATGTTTGAGCTTGATCAAGTTACTCAACCCCGCTGAGCTTCAGTTTCCTTATCTGTAAAATGAGAGGAAGGATTAGTACCTACCTTACAGAGTTGTAGCAATGGTTAAATAATGCAATCCGCACAAAGCACAAAAAACCAGAATAGGCGCTGAACGAATGTTACTTGGGATTGTGTCGATATTTGCAGTAAAACAACTCAGTCCCCCTCCATCCTCTGGGGACTTCAGAAACCGAGACCCAAGTGGTTGCCTCCAAAAGTTTCTTTGAAGGAGACAAACAGAATCATCCTCAAAATGTGGAGATGGGATTGAGGAAGAGACAGCACAGGAGGTTGTCAAAGTCCTTGTACTTTTCCCTGCCCCACTTAGTAGTTCTCACAAAGCGCGCGGCAGGCTTCCATCCACCTTCACCGATACAACATAAAGCCCCTTGGGATTAGGATTTGGTTCCAGCCGCACTGGACCCCACACAGCAACTGTTCTTTCTGAATGTTTGCTGAGTGGCAAGGCCAGGACCCTTCCAGATATACCCGTGGAGGTCCTATATAGTCTCTCTCTCAGTTTGCAGTCTCAAAATTGCCTCGGTTAAACCTATCCAGATGAGCTAATCTGCTGTGTTTCTCTTTGGAATTGGGCTGTCAAGCTCTCCATGGGAACTGTTGTCTTTGGAATTGTTTTTAGGATATGCCAGTGGTCACTACTGCTTTGCCTAGCCATTCCCCACAGGTCTGTGAGCACCTGGCTCTTCCTGGACTTGGCTCTTGCCTTGGTTCTTACACCCACGTGCCCAGCCCAGCGGGGTGAGTCCTGCTGGCCCACCAAAATACCACTCTGGGTCAATGATGCTACAGATGTGTAAAGAGTATCTTTTAACCCTATTGTCTCGTTTTATAATCCAAATTATAAGTAGGCTTTAGTAAACTGTTACATTTGACATAATGAGATTAATACAGAATTTTTAAAATATATTAGGCAGCTTGTTTCAGAAAATAGAATTTTTGAGAATCTTTTAGTCTAGTGATTTCTCAATGTGGCTATGAATCTGTCCATACGTTAGACACAGAATCATTGTAATATTGTGAATAATTACAGCACCTAAAATGAGAATATGGCTGGGCATGGTGGCTCATGCCTGTAATCCTAACACTTTTGGAAGGCTGAGGCGGGAAGATCACTTGAGGTCAGGAGTTCGAGACCAGCCTGAGCAAGAGCGAGACCTTGTCTACAAAAAATAGAAAAATTAGCTGGACATGTTGGCGTGTGCCTGTAGTCCCAGCTACTTGGGAGGCTGAGGCAAGAGGATTGCTTAAGCACAGGATTGGGAGGTTGCAGTAAGCTATGTTGATGCCACTGCGCTCTATCCCAGGCAACAGAGCAAGACCCAAGACCCTGTCTCCAATAAATAAATAAATAAGAATAAAACAACAGATACACACCAAAAAAATCTAGTAATATATTTAAAGGGCAATTGAACTACTCTGCTTGGAGTGTCCCTGTTGTTGGTGTAGATGCTGGAACCAGCCCCAGCCCTGGCCCTGCCAGCCTGAACTGCAGGGCGGGCCCTGAGCAGCAGTAAACAGCCACCATGTGGTCTGAAGCAGGGAACTGCTGGCCTCTAGCCTGTTACTCAAGATTACTGAAAGGAGGGGTAATTTTTCCCACCATTTCTCCTTTCTGTAGTCCTATCTGGCCAGTCTTAAAGGTTTCCACCAATGAGGAGTCCTTACTATTGATCACTGAGACCTCCTGCATTTTCATGTTTCTATCTTGAATGATTTTTCTTCTGCCTAGAAAACTACATTTAGTATTTATTTTAGTGTAGGTCCACTGTTAAAAAAAATTCCACTTTGGTTCATGTGAATATGTCTTTATTTCCTCTTCATTTTTGAAGGATTTTTTTTGAAAGGGAGGTTTATTCATTTGCCAACATCCCCTCTGAAGGATTTTTTGATGGGTAAAAAATACTAAGTTGGCATTTCTTTTCTTTCAGCACTTTAACAATATCATTCCATTCCTTCCGACTTCCATCCTTTTCCTCGTGAAATCATATTGTTGTTTCTTTGAAGTTAATCTTTTTGTTCTTTGGCTGTTTGCAAGGTGATCTCATTGCTTTAGTTTTTAGCTGCTTGTCCATGATCTGACTTGTTGGGGTTTTCTTTGATTTGTTGTTTGCTATAATTGATTTGCAGTCTTCATCACTTTGGAGAAATTTCCAGCCATTAACTCATCAAATGTTGCGTTATGAGGGCAGGAGTCTTTAGACATTCAGGTTTGGATATTCTCTTCAGAGCCCTCTTGTTCTGAAGATGAGGCTAGCCCTGCCTGTGGGGCCACCTCAGAGACCTTCAGCTTTTCCAGGTTCACCACCGTCATCTCTTCCACACGCTGCCATTAGTCTCAGAGACACAAGGCCCCTCTCCTTCTTAAACTAAGATTCCATTCTCCATTGATGATGCCAACCCTTCTTGTCTTGTGTTCTTAACTACCACCCTCCACTTTGTCTATCTATTGTGCTGATCCCTCTCTTCATGGGCCAGTCTTTCTGTAGAATATCATCTTTCTGTGTATTTTACTCCTTTTCTTCTGTTCTCATTGCTACATCTCTTTCCTTAATGTATCCTCCCTATTTTATTTCTCTTCAGAATGCTTACTGCATTATATATTTATTCACTGTTTGTCTACCCTCACCAAACTTTCAACTACATGGAAGCAAGGGTGATATTTTGTCACTCCTGTGTCCCAGTGCCTTACACAATGCCTGGCACACAGTACACATTCCGTCAATGTCTGCTGAATGAATGAACATATGAGTAAATTCTTTCTGTTGCCCACATTGAAAGGGAGCAGCTCTGCTCCTCCTAGAGGTTCCTGATGAGGTATGTCCCAGTCTGGGTGGAATGGCTGTTGGGGGAAAGCAGTGGCCAATAGAGGAGGATGGAGAAGGGAGGGTGACTAGTGAGGAAGCACAACTCCAGTGTTTGGGGCCATGTGGCTGATGGAGGAAGTGTTTCCATAGGAGGCTGGAACTGAAGCTGGCTGAGTCCCTGAGGCGAGGGACAGAGTTTGCTTCCTACTCCCTCTCTCCCTGCCCCATGTTTCCTCCTCAGTCTGTTTTGGGCCCCAGGCCTTGCTCCTTATTCTCTCTCTCCCCACCTTTCTTCTTGTTTTCCAGCTTAGGCCCACCTCATCCTTTGTTGCCTCTATAGCATATAGTCCAAAATGCTGGACTAAAGGCTCATCTCTTTTATTGAATGAAACCTGGAGTCTCATGATCTGAACTGAAAGGCAAGCCCATATTTTCTTCTTCTCTCTCTAAAAAAGAAAAAAATGTTTCAGAGCATTGGAAATGGCCAGTGGTTTCATTTTTAGTTTTTGGCCATGGACAGAAACAAGCAGTGGTTTCGTCTCCCTGGAAGGCACTCCCTAACTCCCTGGTCTGACTGTGGTGCCCCCATTTGAGCTCCCACCACATCTGTTCAAGCCTCTGTTGTGGCCCTGACACCCTGACCTGTCCTCACTGATGTACCCAACACCTCGCTTGTGGGACTGTGACTCCTTCGTGTCCGCAGAGCCTGGCACAGAGCTCCACATACACCAGACCCTTTGCAAGGGTTTGCTGAATGAATGCATCAGTGAATGTACCAGTGCATGTGCTCAGTTTTACAACACACTCTTCCTGTCATGGGAACCAAATCTAGATGCTCACACCTCACCTGTGTTTTTGTTCTTCATTTGTACATGCACCCAAGTCGCAGTCACGAGATGAAATCACTGCCTAGTGTCATTACCTACAGATCATTACTGTTCTCAGAGCTGGTTTCTGAAAGAACCTGGAATTCACTACCCTCCCCAATCCACGTGCACCCCCTTCACTATTTCTATTATCAGTGAGTTATGCACTCTACAATAGCTAGAACACACTCCATTTATGGTTGAGTGATCTTATTCCCATGCATGTACTAGAAATGAAGAGGTTCAGAGTCAGGACGATTGTGAATAACTGGGGTATCTATAACATGACCCTAAAAGACTTGCTTACATGCGTTTATGTGACATGCTAATTGTGGAAGACTTCCTGTTTATCCTCTCTTTCTCACCCTGGCAGTGGTGAGGCAATGGAAGGTTCATTGAGGCACCAAGTGGTCATACAGCAGTCCCCATCCAGTTGACACCAAGGTCCAAAAGAATGAGCTCATGGCCTCCCAAGTCCATCTGGCTTATTTACTGGACCAGGAAAACGTCCAGCAAATAGACCAGAGCAGGGACAACACCAGGGTGGAAGTTCTCAAGCAAGGTTTGTTTTCACATTTATCCCAAGCCCAGAGACTCTTTCCCATTGTTTCCTCCATCTGCTCTAAATAAATTCACCCCCAAGTACCTCCCTTTGACCTGGGCTGCCCTCTGTAGACCCTGTTAGGACCCTTCTATTATCTTGTCATAACATGGAAAGATTATTATAGAGTGAGTTTGGTGTTTTGGGAATAACCCTAATGCCAGTTTGGCCATTTTGTCCAACAGACATTTGGTCAGAATCAGCCAGGCGCGGTGGCTCACACCTGTAATCCTAGCACTCTGAAAGGCCAAGGTGGGAGGATCGCTTGAGCTCAGGAGTTCAAGACCAGCCTGAGCAAGAGTGAGACCCCATCTCTACTAAAAACAGGAAAAATTAGTTAGGCAACTAAAAACAGAAACTAAAAATTAGCCAGGCATGGTGGTAAGCACCTGTAGTCCCAGCTACTCTGGAGGCTGAGGCAGGAGGATTGCTTGAGCCCAGGAGTTTGAGGTTGCTGTGAGCTAGGCTGATGTCACGGCATTGTAGCCTGGGCAACTGAGCTCCTCCGCTTGGAGGGTCCCTGTTGTTGGTGTAGACGTGGCCTCTCTCAAAAAAAAAAAAAAAACAAAAAAAAAACCTTATGTATGCCAGGTCTGGGGATATAGCAGTAAACAAGTAAAAATCCCTGTCCTCCTGGAGCTTTTACCTAATAAGAGTGATACAGGCAATAAAAAGAAACATAATGAATGGTTGATTATTTAGTGTGCTTGAAGTTGATATGCATTAGGAGTAAAATAGAAAAGTAAATAGGCTAAAGGAATCAAGAATTGGGGGGGTCTGCAATTCTAAATAGATGCCCCTTGACCTTGCACCTGCCGTGCTCTGTGCTATTCCTGTGGAGAAGCTGAGAGAGTAAGGTGAGGCACGATGGGGTGTGACCCCAAGTACCTTTCCACAGACTGCATGTGAAGACAATCCACTTAATGAGAATTCACAACTGAGATTCAAGTTCTGGTTCCTACAAATCAGCTCACCTGCAAACACCTACCTGAGGTAAGCCTAGGCATAACTTAAGAGGCAAAAGACAGGGAATATCAGAAACTTCAAGAAAGCCCCGGGGTTGATACCTGATTTGAACTGGTATGCTGGGTGGGTGACTGGGGCAGGAGGCAGCACAGCTCAATTGCAAGAGAAAATAGAAAAGGAACTGCCAGAGTTTGCTCTTGCTTCTCCCCTGCCTTTTCCTTGGAACAGTGTCTGTCCCCAAATCTGCAGTGACCCAACCTCTGGTCCAAGCATCCTGAGTGAAATCAAGGCAGCATAGTGGCTGAGAGACAGGTGGGAACAACTTTACCTCTGGCACACGTTTCACCACTCTGCCTCCCCGAAGTCCAGGGCTGATGAACCACATTCCAGGTTATCTTATGGGATGAGGAGTCAAAAACTGGCTTTCTGGTGCTTGGACCTCCCAACCCTAAGATCCATCCCTCAACCCCTGAACTAAGGGGGCTTATGTTATATGCATGCATGGCACCTGACAGAGCAGCCGATGGCCCCAAGGGAAATGCACTCACTGGCCAAGGCAATAAGTGATTTTCTGACCATAACTATTTCAAAAGAAAAATAACACATGGCATTACAGATTCCATCAGAAGCAAATATATTAGAACAGATGGACCAAAATTTAAAATTAGTCTTAAATAACTTAAGTGATAAGGCACAGCATTGGCAATAAGATGTGAGAATAAGAAAACATAAAACAGAACCAAATAGAAATATTAGATATGTAAAACAATTGTTGGGGTAAAAATCCAACAGAGGAAATAAATAGCAAAGTGGATACAGCTATGGAACAAATTAGCAAACTGGAAGAGCAGACTGAGGAAACACCAACACAAAAGGAAGAGATAAAGGAAAAGGAATTAGAAAACAAAAGAAATGCTAAGAGATATGAACAATAGAAATTAAATAAGAAAAAGAAATAGACATATGCTAACATCCAAATAACAAGCCTAAAAAAGAGAAACACTTAAAATGGAAAGGACAAAATATTTAAAAATAAGAGATAAACTTCACAGAATATAAAACAGATTAAAGAGGCCTGGCACAGTGGCTCATGCCTGTAATCCTAGCACTCTGGGAGGCCGAGGCAGTGGGGGGGATTGCTCAAGGTCAGGAGTTTGAGACCAGTCTGAGCAAGAGCAAGACCCCATCTCTACAAAAAATAGAAAGAAATTAGCCGGACAACTAAAAATATATAGAGAAAAAATTAGATGGGCATGGTGGCTCATGCCTGTAGTCTTGGCTACTCGGGAGGCTGAGGCAGAAGGATTGTCTGAGTCCAGGAATTTGAGGTTGCTGTGAGCTACGCTGATGGCACAGCACTCTACCCCAGGCAACAGAACAAGACTCTGTCCTCGAAAAAAAAAAACTGATTAAAGATATCAAATATCAAAAGGCCCATAGACAGCGTCTTACGAAGTTAAATATACACTTACCAAACCACCCAGCTATTCCATTCTTAGGTTTTTACCCAAGATAAATGAAAACTTGCATATAAAAAAACCTTGTAGAAGAATGTCCATAGCAACTATATTCATAATAGTAAACAACTGGAAACGACATAATGTCCATCAACAGGTGAACATTATAAGTAATTGTAACTCACCTACCCAGTGAAATGCTACTCAGCAAAAAAGAGCAAATCACTGGTATGTGCTACAGGGATGAGCCTTGAAAATATACTGCTGAGCAAAAGAATCCAGATACAAAAGGCAGTGTATGATTAGAATACTGTATGATTCTATTTACATAAACACTTTAAAAAGACAATTTTAATATATCGTGTCAGACAGCAGATAAGTGGTTTCCCAGAGCTCGGAGAGGTGGAAGTGTTCTCTATTTTTATTATAGTGGTGGTTACAAGGCTGTAGACATTTTTCAAAATTCATGAAACCGTAGCCTTAAAAGAAAAGTCATCATGATGCATACTGGTGGTGTTTAAAGCCTGGGTGAGATCACCAAGAAAGTGCAAGAAGATAAGAAATGAGCACCCTGACATTAAGAAGAGAGGTGAGGAAGAAACAGCAAGGGGGCCTGAAGTGAAGGCCAGAGGAGCAGCGAGAAAACTGAGAGGTGTCCTGAAAGCCAAGTGAAGAAAATGTTCCGAGGAAGTGATCCAGTGGCTAAGAAGCTGCTGATAAAGTCAAGGAAGAAAACTGAGAATTGAACAGTGGATTTAGCAATGGGGTCATGTGGCAGTGAGATGGGCCTGAAGTGGGCTTGAGAAAAAAAATGGAAAAATCAAAAGCCAAAAAACAGCAGAGACAGCAAGAACAGACAACTCTTGAGAAATTCTGCTAAAGTGAAGTGGAGAAATGACGCACAAGCCTAGAGGGGATGCAGGATCAAGAGTTGTTTTGTCTTAGAAATACGTTTGGATGTTGACAGGAATCATCTGGTACATAGAGAAAAACTAATGATAAAGGAGATGGGGGAGACCGACTGGAGCGATGTCCTGGAGTAGTGGAGGGGACGTGGGCTCTGGCACACAGGCCCAGCCAGCTCACGTAAAAGTACTGACACTGCAGAAGGGGACAGAGGAGGTGGAGGTATGTTATGGAAGGCCTCTGCCGATTGCTTCTATTTTCTCAGGGAAATAGAAAAGCAAAATCATCTGCTGGGACTTGGCATGAGGGAAGGTCCAGACAGGGGATTGTTAGAATCTAGGCATTAGTCAATTAGCTCAGGGAGGGATGATTAAAATGCATCAGTGAAGGGGTTCGTCACTGGTGGGATGGTTCTAGGGATCGTAGTGGGAGTGACTGGCTGTGGGAAGGTGTTGAGCAAAACTATCAGCACAGAGGAAGTCAAAGATCAGTACGATTGGGACACTGGAATCAGGAAGTACTATGATGGGGATGGTCTTAGATGCAGTGAAGCAGGAGCTGGAATCTTTTGAGATGTGCAGTTGAGCAACCCATTGGTAGATGATTGCAGTTAGAAACAGTGGGTGATCACCTGGTGACCCCAAGAGCTGGAGCTGAGTTTCAGAGAGAAGGGACAGGGAGCAGTCTGAAAGCAGAGAAGAGAGGGAGAAAAAGCAGTCGGCCTTGGAAAGGAGACAATATACATAAGGGAGACCCACAGGAAGAGAGTGAAGAAGGACTTCTGGTGGCTGAATGGTAACAAGCCCAGCAAGTTTTGGAGTTGAGGAGTGAAAGACGGGGGTCAAAAAGGGAATGAACTAAGCCATATGCATGTTAGAATGAGGGAAACAGAGGGGACCTGGGCATCCTGGCCATGTGAGAACACTGAAATCAGTCTTGATAGTTTAGTGTCATATAAGGCTGTATGTGACAGGTGATAGGGTAGGAAGCACCAGAAGTCTGAGATTTCTTTTGACTCATGGATGTCGGCTGAGCACAGGAGGCCGTTTTAGGAATATTTCTTTTAAAGATAATAAGCTTGTTAATGAGGTTAAAAAAATAAGTTACCAGGATGCTTGTGGAATATTACGTATGATTTATGAAATCCTTTGGAATCCCTAAATCAGAGAATTTGGATTCACTTTGGGTATCAGAATACAATATCCATATCATATTGGCAGTATGATTTCGGATACATCATGCTGCTGTCTCTTAACAGAGATAATATTGCTAAGTCTATTCTATCCTAGGGTCTTTGCACATATCACATAAGACATCCATCAATAACCTTAATTTGCTCCTACAACATTCATTCAGTGACCACCAATGGCATCAGTCCCTGGAAGGTAAGGAATCAAACGGGAGTCAGAGGGTGAACACAGCTCCCCCAGGACACCTGTAAACCATCATTTCTCAACCACTGGGGAGTCATGGACCCCTTGAGAATCGGAAGAACCTTATGTACCCCAGATTCCTATTCAACACTCTTGAAGCCTATCTAGGAAGGATCCTTGGCCCCTAGTTAGAGACCCGCTCTAGGGAAAATACAGGAAATATTTACTAATTGGACGGAAGCCACCTGAGTTCTCTGATCCGTCTTACCCCTTTTCTCCTGTGAGTACACAGAGACTTCCTCACTCTAGGTGGACTGGCTAGCTCCCTTCTCTTCCCCTCTGCCCTATCAAGCAATCTTTTCATCTGGAGAAGATAAAGAAAAATTAAACAATGAATTCAAGGGAGACCTTGAGAAATGGTGCTCCAACATGCAGTTGTGTCTGTGTAAAAGAATAAACACCCCTGCCCTCTGCTCCGTCAGGGGCATTCTAAACCCATCAGGGGGCTTGCGCAGACCTCCACTGAGTCTGCCTTCATGCCCTGTAATCTTCAGGGTTGTGGGCAGTGAAATCCAAGGGAATTCAGGTCCCAGAAAATGCAGTGATTCTAAATGTCCAATCCAGACTTCTTCATATTCCAAAAGGATCTTAACTCTGTGTTACCAGAAGTCTTTCAGGACAGAGGGACCAGGTAACTTAATTTCTCATTGTTTAGGATTTTTTTTATTATCAAATCCCTACTACAAAAACACTGAACAGAAGGAAAAATTAGGGACAAAAATCACTGGGGAGACAGCATAATATAGTGGTTAAAAACATGGAACTCTGGAGCTAAACAATCTCAGCTCCACTCCTTACTAGCTGAGGTCCTTGATCAGATTCCTCAACACCTCTGCTTCAGTTTCCCCATTATTAAACTGGGATAGTAGTGTGTGTATCTCATAGAGTTAAGGGGCTTGAACAAGCTAATACTTGGAAAGCATTTAAAACAAAGGCTAGCACATGACGAGTGCTATGTGATTTTGTGAAACCTTAAAAAAAACTTAAATTAACTGGGTTAATTTCTCCATAGATCTTTCAGATCCTTATCCATACACCCTTTTTTTAGATCTGTTACAGCAAATATGTATATACAATTCTGTGTTCTTTATTCCTTCATGTAATGTGTACTGATGCAGTGTCCACAACTATAATTTATAGTGATTGCCTAAAACAAATCACAAAGTAATTGCCCAACAATGCAGTGAATAAACAGTGGACACCAACACACTGGGTTGTCAAGTATCACCTTTTGCTCCAACATCAGTCTCACACCTACAGGCGATAACTTTTCCACCATTAGTAATCTCATTTACTAATCTTTTCTAAGGTTAATCTTGATCAACAGTAAATACACCATTCAATACTATTCTTTTCTTAAATTCAGATTTAGTATTTCATATTCTATTCCTTAAAGGGCACCTAGATTCTTCCCTTATAGTAGCAAAATCTATAATTATGCACAAAATGTTATTGTAAAGTTTTCCACCCAATACTCCAGCGTGATGAAAAACAGTGTATTTCCAGTCAAAACACTTTTCTCGACATGAGGGTTTTTCCCTTAATTCATGGTTATCTACAAAGAGGTGAGAGCTCTTGCTAAAAGATGCCTCATTCCCCACAGTCATGTTCCTCAAGTATGTACTCCTGGTGGACCATAAGGGGAGTGTAGAGTTTCCTTCACTGTAATTATTTGATGTTGAATAAGGGCTACATAACTGCTGAGAGCTTTTCCCTATTCCTTTCATTCATAGGCTATCTTCTAAGATATTTTCTATTAAATAATAAGGGGAGAAGTCTCACTGAACTCTTAATGAAAATTTTCCCCTCTTATTTTTATAGGGTTTTTTCCAATGTATTATCAAATATACAATAAAAGAAAAACCTCTCATCAATTCAATTCAGTTTCTCTTCGTTGTGATTTCTCTGGTGTTGAAGTAGGGCTGAGTGCCCACTAAAGGCTTTTCCACATTCATTGCATATAAAGCGTTTCTCTCCACTATGCATTCTCTGATGAATAATAAGAGAAGAATTCTTACAGAAAGCTTTCTCACAATGATTACATTTGTAGGGCTTTTCTCCAGTATGGTTTCTCAGGTGTACAATAAGGGAAGAACTCTCATTAAATGCTTTTCCACATTCGTTACACCTGTATGGTTTCTCTCCAGTATGAGTTCTCCGGTGTGCAATAAGGTGCGAGCTACAGTTAAAAGATCTTTCACATTGATTACATTTATAGGGTTTCTCACCAGTGTGAATTCTCCGATGAGCAACAAGGTGACAGCTCTGACTGAAGGATTTTCCACATTTATTGCATTCATAAGGTTTTTCTCCAGTATGAGTCCTTTGATGCCTAACAAGGTGAGCCATCTGGCTACAAGATTTTCCACATTTATTACATTCATAGGGCTTAATTCCAGAATGAATTATTTCATGTTTAGTGAGGGCTGAGCGTTCTCTGAATGCTTTGCCACATTCCTGACAGTTATAGGGTTTCTCTCCCGTGTGAGTTCTCTGATGAGCAATAAGATGGGAGCTCCAACTAAAGGATTTTCCACATTCAGTACATTTATATGGTTTTGCTCCAGAGTGAGTTCGTTCATGTTTACTAAGGGCTGAGTAATCTCTAAAAGCCTTTTCACATTCATCGCATTTAAAGGGCTTCTCTCCGGTATGCATTCTCATATGGGCAATAAGATGGGAGCTCCAGCTGAAAGATTTCCCACATTCAGTACATTCGAAGGGTTTCTCTCCAGTATGAGTTCTCTGATGTCCAATAAGATGGGAGTTCCAGTTGAAAGATTTCCCACATTCATTACATACATAAGGTTTTTCTCCTGTATGAATTCTCTTATGTACAATAAGATGAGAATTCCAGCTGAAGGCTTTTCCACATTTATTACATTCATAGGGTTTTATTCCAGTGTGAGTCCGTTCATGTTTAGTAAGGGCTGAACGATTCCTAAAAACTTTTCCACATTTATCACATTCATAGGGTTTCTCTCCGGTATGAGTTTTCTTATGTTGAATAAGGTAAGAGCTCCAGATGAAAGACGTACCACATTCATTATATTCATAGGGTTTCTCTGCAGTGTAAGCACTTGTATGTTGAGTAAGGAATGAGTCATACCCAAAGACTTTTTCCCACTCATTGCATTTATATGTTTTCTCCACAGTACCAATTTTTTGATGTTCCAAAAAGGATGAGAAGTAAAAGATATTCTCATATTCTTTGTAATCATACTGGTTTTCTCCAATATGAAGTCTTGGATGTTCATTAAATGATGGGCTCTGGTTAAAGATTTGATGGCATTCCTTATATTCATAGAGTTTTTCTCCTGTATGCATTCCTTTATGATCACCAAAATGTATTATATGATTGAAAGATTTAACAGCATCAGTACATTTGAAAAGATTATCACCGGTTTGCACTCTTACAGGGTGAACAGGTTGAACAGACTGGTAGAAGGCTTTGTCATAATTATTATTTTCACAGGTAATCTTATCTGCATACATTATGGCTGAGTTACATCTCCAATTTTCAGCATGTGTATCAGGCTTATAGAAATGTTCTATCTGAGAAACTCCCTGAGATGGAACAAAGTTTAAGTTCTGGCTACACTCTGTCCCAAGTTCAGAGAATTCAGAGCTTCTTTGAGACAGTACTTGCTTTTGCATGAAGACCATTTGCCTCATAGCTGTACTCTGGTTCATGTGGTACATTTCTAATTGGTCTTTACATCCCAAAACTTCTAACCTGGAAAACCAAGGATCATTCCATATGTATCTTTCCAACTTCATGCCATGGGATTGTTCTTCCTCAAAAATGCTCTGTGTTGGGATCAATGCTTTGCTTTCAAGATTTCTCATCCATTCTGAAATAGACAGAAAAAAGCTGTGAGAGCATAGAAAAATGCCTTAGAATAGAGTGACAAAGGTGAGATTCATTGTCCATATTATCAAAAGGGCAAGTATGAATTTCTTTTCAAATACAGACTTGGAACCCAGAGAAAGATCATAATTAGGAAGAAGAAAATAGTACAAAGTGAACACTAGTTAACCAGAATACAAAGTGTGTGCTGAAAACTAATAAAACCATTTAAAAGTACTTTCCCATGAAGAGGAAGACCAGAATAAGGGCATGCAGGATAAAGTTAACTCTGCGGGCCTGCGTGGCTCAAAACTTGCACGTTCCCAAGATGGCCTGTTTCATGACTGGCCCTTAGCCAACTTCTGGGAACTGAGGTCTTGAAATGTTCTAATAAGAATGTTTCACGTGCTCCAAGTATTGAAGCACACTGTGCCAACTTCTCTAGACAGTTTGTGCAAACAGTGTCATTTATAGTGAGTGAATACCTGCTTTTCTTCTGGAGGGTCTGGGGCTTCGGTGATTGCCGTCCAGTCACATAGGCACCGTGTGCCTAGATGACCAACCCCCAGTAAATATCCTGGATTCCTAGGCTCAGGCAGGTTTCCTAGTAGACAATATTTCTCACCTGTTGTCACAACTCCTTGCAGAAGGAATTAAATGTGCCCTGTGTACCTCCACTGGGAAAGGACTGCTGGAAGTTTGCACTGGGTCTAACTCCATGTACCTTTTTCCTTTACTGATGTTGCTGTGTATCCTTTTATAGTAACAAACCATAATCCTGGGTATTATTAAAAAAAGCTCAACATCTTTAATCATCAGGGAAATGCAAATCAAAACCACAATGAGATATCACCTAACTCCAGTGAGAATGGCTTTTATCAAAAAATCCCAAAACAGGCTGGGTGTAGTGGCTCACGCCTGTAATCCTAGCACTCTGGAAGGCCAAGGCAGGAGTATCACTTAAGGTCAGGAGCTCAAGACCAGCCTGAGCAAGAGCAAGACCCCATCTCTACTTAAAAATTAGCCAGGCAACTAAAAATAGAAAAAATTAGGTGGGCATGGTGGTACATGTCTGTAGTCCCAGCTACTCAGGAGGCTGAGGCAGAAGGATCACTTGAGCCCAGGAGTCTGTGGTTCCTGTGAGCTAGGCTGATGCCATGGCACTCTAGCCCAGGTGACAAAGCAACACTCTGTCTCAAAAAAAAAAAAAAATCCAAAACAACAAATACTGGTGTGGCTGCAGAGAGACAGGAACACTTATACACTGTTAGTGGGACAGCCAACTAGTACCTCTATGGAAAGCAGTATGGAACCACTTCAAAGAACTAAAAGTACACCTACCATTTGATCCAGTAATCCCACCACTAGGTATTTACACAAAGGAAAAAAGGACATTTTATAAAAAAGACACCTACACCTGAATGTTTATAGCATTAAGATTCACAATTGCAAAGATGTGGAAACAACCCAAGTGCCCACTGATACGTGAGTGGATTAATAAAATGTGGTATATGTATACCATGGAGTACTACTCAGCCATAAAAAGAAATGGTGAATTAATACCTCTTGTATTAACCTGGATGGAGCTGGAGACCATTCTTCCAAGTGAAGTATCACAAGAAGGGGAAAACAAACACCACATGTACTCTCCATTAAGTTGGAACTGATCGATTAACATTTAAGTGCACATATGGAAATAAAGCTCATCAGCAATCAAGCAGGTGGGGTGGGGTAGGAAGGGATGAGTAAACTCACACCTAAAGGGTACAATGCACACTATCTGGGTGATCGGCACACTTATAACTTTGACTCAAACTGTACAAAAGCAATTTATGTAACCAAAGTGTTTGTATGTTTACTTGTACAAACTCATACCTGTAATATTCTGAAACAAAAATTTTTTAAAAAATTGTGTCCTAATTCACTTTTGTTTCAAGTGCTTCCTGCTCCCTTATCTTGACAAACATTCAAAAAAAAAAGAGGGAATGGGGTTAAGAGAGAGTATCACCAAGTGAGGCTTCAAGCCACAATGTTATCCATGATGAAATGCTCTCACATTATTTCCTATTCCAGAATCCAGTCAATCACAGAAGATTCAATACCTCGAAAGGCAAATATCATCAGGGTTTAAAGACACCCCTAAAGTTACAATTCTTCTAACCACTACAGAATCATTTTCAGAGCAATGATTCAAGAGAGGGACTAGAAAGATAGCACAGTGGAATGAAGCAAACATGAGAATTAAGTCTGATAATCTGTATTTAAATACTGGTTCTACCACTATCCTTAGAGGACCTTTGCTGAAGACTAATGAATGAGACTGTGAATCCAGTAAAATGCCTGGCAAGTTCAATACACAGGAGCTACCTATTATCACTGCCTAGATAAAAGTCCTCCAACAACCGAAGGAGTCTATATTAATTTCCTTCTCCTGTTGTTACAAATTTCCACACACTTATTAACTTAAAATAATACAAATTTATTATCTTAAAGTTCTGGAAGTCAGAAGTCCAAAATGGTTTTCACTGAGCTAAAATGAAGTTACTGGGAGGGTTGCGCTCCTTCCAGAAGCTCTAAGGAGGAATCTGTATCCTTGCCTTTTTCAGCTTGTAGAAGTTGCCTGTATCCCTTGGTTGACAGCTCCTTCTTCCATCTTCAAAGCACATCAGTCCAACTTTTGCTTCCAGCATCACATCTCTCTGTGTCTCTGACCCTCACTCACAACAATCTTCTGATTACATTTAGAATTCACCCAGATCATCCAGGATAATTTCCTGATCTCGAGATCCTTAGTTTATTCATATCTGAAAAGCCCCTTCTGCCATATAAGGTGTCATATTCACAAATTATGGAGATCAGGATACAGATATCTTAGGGGGAGAGTTTATTATTTAGCCTGCCACAGGATCTAAAGCCCCAGGTCCCAACAGGATCTAGATCTTTGTCCTCTTTTTCTAGGTTTTTCTTCTCTCTTCACTGTGCACCATTTTCCTCCTTTTACCACCTAAGTCCATTAAAACAGAGGCTCTACTCTGCTCAAGAACTGACATTTATTACTAATATTGAGCTTAGCTCATAGAAGCTAGTGAATGATCTTCAAATAGCTTTTAAATCCTTCCAGTAGAAACCTTTTCAAATGGAGGCTGACCAATTCCCTGACCAAATGAAAGACTGAATGAACAGTTCTTGTCTGTTTATTAACTTTATACTCACTCAGTACTCAAGTACTCAGTACTCGTGGCCTACTGAGTGTCCAGCACCAGAGACAAGGCAAGAAAGTATAGCTTCTTCCCCCTGGAAGTTACAATCTATGTGATGAGAGGACATACCAAACAGTGATGAAAAATACACACGAAATATCACTGAGAGATCATGGGTTGTATGTGGGTAGGAAACCAGAAAAGGAGATCAGCACTAACAGAAGCAATTAAGAATGGTTCGAACTAAAGAAACAACATTCAAGCATGGTTCAGACACAGACTGCTAGTTCAGCATTAGCAAAGTCATGCGTTACACAGCCAACCTGTAAGGAGAATAATCAGGATGCCAGCTGGGTGAACTATAGGAGATACTCAGGAAATGAGAAAAATAATAGAAAAATTGGAAGGTCTTGAAATCTAGTTGTTCTGTTTGTTAAAAGGCATTGTAGGTTTACTAACAGGAACCTCATAATGGAAGATTTCAGGGAGATGAATCTAGAAATAACATCTGAGGTGGCTAATAACAAGTCAGTATTTCCTCATCAACTGGAGCTGGAATTTTATCTGGAAGGGGCTTGACTTAGGGTGATGGAAGCTAAATGACACCACTTACATTTCAGAGAAACAAAATCTCAGTAATCAGAAGAGAGATTACTTCTTGGAGAGGAAAGAACAGGAAGTCAAAATGACTTCTCCATCTCCAGTTTAGGGGAACTACAGAAGGCTAGTGCCATAAACACACCTCAAGAAGATGGGGAAAGGAAGGAAGAGAAGAAATTCCTGTTCTATCTGCTGAGATCAAGGAGACTATTAAGATGCTTTGTAAAATGGAAGTACAAGGATGGAGGCATTGGAACCACAGGGCTCAGGATGGTAACTGAGAATGGGCAGCACTGAGGATAAAAGAATTAAAGATACCGGAATTCTTGCATTCTTAGAGCAAGGTTTCCAATCTGAATAGGAGGCAACTGGTAAGATTCTCCACAAAAGTTCCCTTCATTAGAGTGGGTGGGAGATGTCCAACTTCAGGACTCCAGAAGAGGCCACGGCATATTGTTAAATTAAAAATAACAAGGCAAAGACAGTGTGTATAGTATTCCACTTTGGGAAAAGTAATAATTAACTACAATTCCTTTATGCTTGTAGTTGCATAAAGAAACTCTGCAAGCACACAATAGAAATCACTGCAGAAAGTGATTAATTGGGGCAGAATGTCAGTGAAAATGGCAAAGTAAGGACATCTAAAATTTTACCCCTCCATAAAAGTAACTAAAAAACTGGCAGAAACTGTCACAATCAACTTTTTTTTTTTTTGAGACAGGGTCTCACTCTCTTGCCCAGGGTGGAATGCAGTGGCATGATCATAGCTCACTGTAGCCTCAAACTCCTAGGCTCAAGCAATCCTCCTGCCTCACAGAATCAACTTTTTCAAAATACTATAAATTATTCAAAGCTTTGCAGCAACCAGGGAGCATTTATTCAAGAAAAATAACTGAACTTCAATAAGAACAGAGTGAGCTTTGTGGCATTTTAACTAGTCCCATTTTTGGCTCTCCAGCTCAGGAGCAGAATTTGAAAATAACAGCTCCCATTTCTGGTACTAGAGTGAGCAGAACAAAACTGGAGCTGTCTTGAAACCTCATTCCCAAAAACACAGGCATTACTAGACCTGCCTGGTGGCTCCCTGGAAGACCCTGCTGGAAAGGCTTATCTGTGTTTTGTCTGGAAAACTCTGACAGTAAACTCACATAGTGTTAAAAGCCTATAGGGAGAAGGTACTTGTCAGACAACATTTACAGGCAATGGTCTAAAGTCACCACTGCCTGAGGTGATGGCATACAGGTGGGTCCAACAACACACTAACCAAAAAGATGAAAACAAAAGCTGAGGAATGAGATGTCCTGAGGGCTCTGGAAGGCTCCAACCTATAAGGCCACATGCATACACACTATAATTAAATTGTCAAAAGGCAAAGCCAAAGATAGAATCCTGAAAGCAGGAAAAAAGAAGCAACTGACATACAAGGGATCCCCAATTAGATTAACAGTTTCTCATCAGAAAGTATGGAAGCCACAAAGAAAAAAAAAACTGAACCAAGAATTCTATATCCAGCAAAATTATCCTTCAAAAACTAAGGTGAAATCAAGAGATTCCCAGATAAACAAAACCTTACGGCTGGGCATGGTGGCTCATGCCTGTAATCCTAGCACTCTGGGAGGCCGAGGCGGGAGGATCGCTCAAGGTCAGGAGTTCGAGACCAGCCTGAGCAAGAGTGAGACCCCGTCTCTACTAAAAGATAGAAAGAAATGATCTGGACAACTAAAAATATGTATATAAAAATTAGCCGGGCATCGTGGCGCATGCCTGGAGTTCCAGCTACTCGGGAGGCTGAAGCAGAAGGATCGCTTGAGCCCAGAAGTTTGAGGTTGCTGTGAGCTAGGCTGACGCCATGGCACTCTACCCCAGGCAACAGAACAAGATTCTGTCTCAAAAAAAAAAAACAAACCTCATAGGGTTTGATGCTACCAAACCTGCCCTACAGGAAATGCTAATGGGAGTCCCTAAGGCTGAAATGAAAGAACACTAAACAGTAGCTCAGAAAACACCAATAAAGGGAACTATATAGGTAACTATAACAAGACACTATAAATACATTTTTTGTTTGTAACTCCTTTTTTCCTATGCTTTAAAAGACAACTACATAAAGCAATAATTATAAATCTATGTTGATGGACACACAATGTATGAAGATGTAATTTCTGACATTAACAGCATAAAAGGAAGAGGACAGAGCTATACAGAAGCGAAGTTTGGGTATACTCTAAAAATTAAATCGGTATTAATCCAAGTGAGATCGTTATAAATTATAATGTCAATTGTAATCCCCAGGACAAATACTAAGAAAATAACTCAAAAACTTATAGTAAAAGAAAAGTGATTATCTGAGTGTGTGCCTCTGTGTTGCTCTGTGGGTCTATGTTTGGTGGGTAAGAGTAGTGTAGACAACAGCAGGGAGTATAAATGAGATTTTTCAGCTTACACATTTTATGTAGCTTTGAATTTTTTGAACCATGTGAATAAATTACCTATACAAAAAACCTATTTTTGTTATTTTTTTTTTTTAAAGAAGCACCTGTGGCCACAGACTTTAAGTTTGGCAATAGAGGAAATTAGAAAAAATTTCAAAGTAGGTAAGTGAATGAGAAGTAACCTTAGAGAAAAGGACAGCAGAAAATATGGGAGCCAACAAGAGAGCAGATGTCAAGGGAGAGAAATTGCAGCATACAAAAACTGCTACCTTATTCGTAAAGTGGGGCGTCTTTGTTCTAAATCAATAGCAGCAAGAAAGTCAATACAAGAAGGAAGAAAGCTCTTCTAGTGGGAATTCTGAATGTTTCTGAGGATGGTAACTCCTCATGGTCTTAGCCCATTTCTCAAAAAAGGAGGCCTTGGAGGAAAGTTCCTTGCTCACACCTGGGGCCTACCCTCACCTGGACAAGTGCTTTGAGGATATGCTTGCTCCACCGACCATGGCTCTTCTCCTTGCTCCAACAGGGAGATGACCTCGGGCTTGGTGATCTGATTCCCTACGCATGGAGGAAAAACATGGGACTTGTGTAATGAGGCTTTGGAGCAGCCAAGGAAAGCTTCCCTTGCCTACTTTTCCCTGTGACTTCTCACTTGGGCAAAATAAGCATGGCTCCTCCCACTCTCCCCCTTTGTGCTTCATAAGCATTAGGAATTTCGTCCCTGAACCTCAGGGCTCAAGATCATCTCAGCCCTTCTGAGACACCTCCCTCACCTCCCCAGTGAGCTTTTAAGCACGGAGTAGCTAAAAGCATCGCAATGGGAACAGTTTCATTTACTTGGGTAGCAGCAGCCTTACCCACGGAAAGCAGGTGCCCATAGGTCTCCAGCATCACGTCACGGTACAGGGTCCTCTGAACGAGGTCCAGCTGTCCCCACTCTTCTTGGGTGAAGTCCACAGCCACATCCTTGAAGGTCACTGGTTCCTAAAAGAGCATACATGTTCCTTCTTAGCCTGGGGCCATCCCCTCCAATGCTTCTGGGGATGGAGTGAGGCTGACAACCCTGGGGAGAGGAGCCAGGATGCAGAGGAACTGTCCTAAATATTCAAGATTCTGACTAATGTGGGTCAGGCCTCATTGAAAAGCCCCAGAACCCCACATTTGGGATGTACTCTTAGAGAATCAGATACCTGGGCCCACAATAACCACAGCAAAGATGAGGAGGCCTCTCCTAAGAATCTTGCCGAATTCTAATGTGGACAAGATTGCCACCTGGGCAGTGACTCCTCCTCTGGAAATATAGCATTTACCATGGCCTGGACCAGAGGAGAAAGAGGCTATGAGCACTGGTTTTGGCCCAGAGAACCGGGGGCTGGAGTCTTTGGTCCAATATGCAGATCTAGGACCTGGAAGGGTGATCTGAACATCAACAGGCTGTCTTCCTGGCCACAGCAGAGAAGCTTCCATTCCCAGATCATCTCTGTCCAAGGACTGGAGCTAAGGGTGAGTATAACGTCCCAGAGCAGCCTGGGCCAAGGAGAGTCAGTTACACTTGCTATCAAAAGCACATGAGTGAAAAATAATCCAAACTGACATTTTTCGGAAAACTGAAACCCAGAAAACTCACTGGAAAACTAGAGGAAAAGAAGAACAATAACCTAAGTCTGATGTCTGTGATGGACATATCCCTTACAGTCCTTCTAAGAAATCGACTAGAGCCTCGAGTATCTGGGCATTCCTGGGGCAGAGTGGGTAGTGCGTGGAGCTGGGTCGCAAGCCCCACACCCCCTGCTTGCTTCTCAGCCCCCACAACCTACCCACACGCTATGGCCCACCCCAGCTCTGACTGTCCTCCATCACCAGCGCACGATCGGCCCCGAGACAAACACCCACTGATGCCTGCACAGACTGACGCGTGTGCGGTACGTGTTTCCACTCCAGGGATCCCCTGGACCTCTATTCCTCCCATTCACCGCTACATCACTTCTCTGCCCGAATGTGGACTTTCCCGTGGCCCTCCTTTCTGCCCCTCCCAGGCACTGCGTATAAACTGCGCTTGTCACCTCTGATGTGGGCCAGCCCTCGCAGCCAGGTCTTCAATGTGGACTTTCACCGTGTCCACCTGAACTGTTTCCCCTCAACCTTCACGTAACTGGTTTAAAACAAAGAACTGATTCTGTCCCCGATGATTCCCTCACCCAGAAAAGTCAACTCCTGCTGACACCCCACCGTGCTCAACCTTACTGTAGCCATGGGGAAGACATCCTCTTGTCCGTGGCTAAACTTTGTCTGTATCCCACCTCCTCAGAGACTACGCCCTGCCGAGCACCGTCTCTCGTATCTTCACATCCCCCTTTGGAGACGTCTCCTCCGACCTTGCCCGTCACCGCACCTCTTGTGACAGCCAACTTCCTGCACCGCACATTCCACCCTCACTTCCTTTTCCTTGTCTTCTAGCTGTTACCCCACCGCAGTTCGTTCCCTGCCTTTATTACCCATTTTCCTATTCCTTGGCATTGGAAATTTTTTCTTTATATTCATCATTTTTGCTGATCTATGGTGAAGCATTTTGGGGCAATAAGTAAGCATGAATTCTATGATTCTTATTTACACCAAGCTCTCACCAAGATCTCCAATGATTTGTGATTGCCAAGCCCAAAGTTCAATCTGTCTTCATCTTCTTTAACCTTCTGCAGCGTTTGAAAGTGCTGACCACAACCTCCCTCTGTGAAACACTTCAGGGTTCATGTCGATTTCTTGGTTTTCCTCTTACAGACCTGCCCAGACCCAGGACGCTTGATTGCTACTGCTTCTACATTTTGTGGTAATATAAAGTGTTTTGATTTAAATGTAACATACGGACAGAACAGGGCCTAAAACCCAAGCTCAGTGCACTTCCACAGAGCAATCACACCTGTGGAACAGGCTGGGGGGCTGTGCTGACTGTCCAGCATGCTTCTGGCCCCATACTAGTCTCACGCTACCTAACACCCCCGGGCGTGGCAACTTCTTGGATGGCTTCAGTGTTCACCTACACTTACCATCGTCCAGACCCACACCGTAACAGCTGTCAAGCTGGTGAACTGAACCACAAATTTACTTCCCACCCCTCCCAGGACCCCAGCGAAATCATCACATGTTTAAAGAGGAACAGAAGAATTACATCTGACAGACACAAGAGGCATGAAAATTGAGAGTGGTTCTGCAACCCCTAAAGAAACAGTGGACAATGACAATGACCGCCACAGGTGAAAGGCAGACAGGGAGCTTTATAATGGAGGGATCAGTCTGACAATACCTGCACCCACTAATCCGTATCATCTGAAGATGTGACAACCAGACACTGTGTGCCCACTGATGCAACACAGTAGGAAGGACCCAGCACCACCTACAGAGTATTCTTGCCAAAAATACCAAATGAATCTCCTCAGGCCTCTAGTTCAACTACCAGTTTACAGGAGACGAGGGGATAGAGGAACTCATTCAATGACATCATAAAAGCAAAAATCAGGCAAGCTAACAAGACAAAAGACCTCGTCTCCTCAGCATGCAAAGCACGTGCAATGTGTGGGCCTTGTTTAAATCCTGATATAAACCACACAGCAACTGTAAAAAGACATATTAGGGACAAGTGGGGAAAACAGAATGTGGACTGAGTGGTAGGTAATATTAAGGAATTATTGTTAATTTTGCTGGGTGTGATAAAAGTATTGCAGAAGGTATGTATCTGTTAGATATATACACAGAAGTATTTAAAGGTGAAATGATACAATTCTAAGATTTGTTTTAAAATACTCCAGTTTAAAAAAAACGCCATGTTGGAATAGATGAAAAGAAAGGCAGAAAGCTGCAAGCTGACAGCTGCTGGCGCCGGAGAACGTGAGTGCCTGTGATGGGCTTGATAACACCCCCCCAAGGGTGCCATGTCCTAATCCCCAGAATCGGTGACCGTGACCTTAACGATAAAAGGGATTTCACAGACGTGAATCATTAATTTATAAGGGCCATGGGCTGAGGAATGCGCTTCCAAAAACTGGAAAAAGGAAGCAGATTCTCCCCTGGGGCCTCCCTAAGGAATACAGCCCTGAGACCCATTTTAGACTTCTGAGCTCCAGAACCATAAATTCATGTTGTTCTAAGCCATTAAGTTTGTGGTAATCTGTTACAGTGGCCACAGAAAACACAGGGTTAATGTTCTAGTTCTACGTTTAGGTTTAAAAAAACTCCTAAATAAAAAAGGGTTTTTTCAAAGAAAGTAAGAGAAATAACCCAGCCAATGAAGAGAATGGGCCATCAGCACCCAGAGTCCCACATATTCCCGCAAGATGCAGATCAAAGTGAGGC
>NW_012150730.1:99690-108451 GCF_000956105.1 Propithecus coquereli
AAGGTATGTATCTGTTAGATATATACACAGAAGTATTTAAAGGTGAAATGATACAATTCTAAGATTTGTTTTAAAATACTCCAGTTTAAAAAAAAGGCCGTGTTGCAATAGATGAAAAGAAAGGCAGAAAGCTGCAAGCTGACAGTTGCTGGCGCCGGAGAACGTGAGTGCCTGTGGTGGGCTTGATAACACCCCCCCAAGGGTGCCATGTCCTAATCCCCAGAATCGGTGACCATGACCTTAACGATAAAAGGGATTTCACAGATGTGAATCATTAATTTATAAGGGCCATGGGCTGAGGAATGCGCTTCCAAAAACTGGAAAAAGGAAGCAGATTCTCCCCTGGGGCCTCCCTAAGGAACACAGCCCTGAGACCCATTTTAGACTTCTGAGCTCCAGAACGATAAATTCATGTTGTTCTAAGCCATTAAGTTTGTGATAATCTGTTACAGTGGCCACAGAAAACACAGGGTTAATGTTCTAGTTCTACGTTTAGGTTTAAAAAACTCCTAAATAAAAAAGGGTTTTCTTAAGAAAGTAAGAGAAATAACCCAGCCAATGAAGAGAATGGGCCATCAGCACCCAGAGTCCCACATATTCCCGCAAGATGCAGATCAAAGTGAGGCTGAGCAACTCAACACGGCAGAGGCGACCCCAGCCCCTCAAGCCAGGAGGTGCTGCGCTGGAAGCAGGAGCTGTCCACAGGACCTGGAAGAGGCAGGAAGGAGAATAAGCCTGAAAACAGGTAAGACCAAGGCCTGTAATCAGGACAGCTTTGCCAGCCCCGACTCCGCTGGCAGCCCTGTACTCACACCTGGACAGAACTCCCAGGAGCCTTCTCAGGCTCGAGTGTGGGGGGTTCTCAAGCCGCCCAGGTGAGTTGAGACCTCTTCAGTCCCACATGGGGGGAAGCGAATGCAGTCTGTAGCCTGACAGCTTGTACCCAGCAGACTGAAAGCAGGACTGACCTGCTCATCCTGGCCCAGCCAGGCACACAAGGCCTAGAGCGAGCCTTGGGGAGGGAGAGTGCAGCGGGGTGGCAGGCACCCATTAGGAACCAGACGCGCTCAGCGGCAGCACCGGGGAACTCCCACAGCCTCACGGCCCGTCCCTGGCAAACACAGACTCCTGGACACAAGGAACACTTGCCTCACAGGTGGAGAGACCGAACTCAGTGCCCAGGAGGAAACAGAATCCAGCCACATCCAACGTTCAATGAACGGTAATTCCTATTTTCAGATTCTCAGGCCAGGGAGATTTCAGTATAAAAAGGGACAGGATGCTACAACACAGGCTGAGAGAACAGGAAAGAATGCATAGAACAGGAAGGAACAAAAGACACAGCAATCAGTTCAGCAGGCCCAGAAAGAGTTCTGTGGTGGTAAGAATCTGATTGTCATGCCCCTACCGCCTGCCGAGAAAAGGACATGGAATATAAAGAGATGAGAGACACAGCAATTCATTCAGGAGATCCATGATCTAACAGACGACCCCAGAAAGACAATATAAAGGAAAAGGACAGGAGGGAATTACTGTTTCACTAACACAGGACTTCCCAGCTACTCGGGAGGCTGAAGTGGGAGGACTGATGGAGCTCAGGAATTCAAGGCTGCAGTCGGCTATGATCATACCACTGCATTCCAGCCTGGGCACCAGTTCAAGACCCCACCTCAGGCCAGGCGCGGTGGCTCACGCCTGTAACCCTAGCACTCTGGGAGGCCGAGGCGGGTGGATTGTTTGAGCTCAGGAGTTCAAGACCAGCCTCAGCAAGAGTGAGACCCCGTCTCTACTAAAAATAGAAAGAAATTGGCTAGACAACTAAAAATACATAGAAAAAATTAGCTGGGCATGGTGGCACATGCCTGTAGTTCCAGCTACTCGGGAGGCTGAGGCAGGAGGATCGCTTGAGCCCAGGACTTTGAGGTTGCTGTGAGCTAGGCTGACGCCACAGCACTCTAGCCCGGGCAACAGAGCGAGACTCTGTCTCCAAAAAAAAAAAAAAGACCCCAACTCAATCAGTCAATCAATCAACAGCACAGGACTTCTAAAAGACACAAAAATCACTAGTTATAAACAAAGAGAGACACATTTGACAAAAACACACCAACAAACGTTTGACTGGTAAGACACTACAAGCGGAGACAATGCTACAGGCGGGTAGATAATTTATGTATGGCAAAGAATCAGAATCCACAATGCGTGTGAAATACCCACAGTCTCTAAAAATCTAGGGATAGGGGGAGAGACAGAGAGAGAGAGAAGGAAACGCACATGGCCAATAAAGATATCCAAAGATATTCAACCTCACTAGCCATCAAGGAAATGCAAATTAAAGTAATGCAATATACCTTTATGGTCTTGAGGCAAGCAAAAATTAAAAGACCTGATCACGTCAAGTGTCAGCAAAGACGCAGGGAAACGGGCCACCTTCTCCCACAGCAGGAAGACTGAGAAGCGGCTGTGCTCCTGTGGAGAGCGACGTGGCAGCACCAGCAACGCTGAAAACACACACACCCTAAAATCAAGCAACACGGTGCTTCTACAGGCGCGCCTGAACACTGAACATGTGCACAAAGTCAAACCACAGACATGTCCACACAGTGTTGGTTGGAATAAAAACAACGGGGGGAACAGGGACTTATAAGCCCATCCACAAAAGGATAAGGAGGGAGGTGCACTTCTCTTGTGGACACCACCTGGTAGCGCAAGAGGAATGAATCCGACCCGTCTGCACCCATCAACATAGATGGACCTCAGAGTTGAACAAAGAAAGCTACAGAAAAACATGTAGAAAAAAATAGGCTGTGTATCTGTTACGTCTATAGAGATTATCTACGTATGAATATGAAAATGGATTAGCTGTGTACACACTGAATCCGTGATCAGTCACCCCTGAGGAAGGGCGGGAAACAATGTTATTGAAGACTACATAAACAAAATAGAAGAAAACATTAATAACCGTACAGAGTGACGGAGATGGTATTTACTTTTTATTTTCTATACTTATGGAATCTGTCAAATTTTAAAATTAAATAAAAAGAAACACTTCCAGAATTGAAAAAGGAGACGTTATCAAACTGCAAGGCCCGTGGACTAAAAAAGCAGGAAGAAAAAAGCCCCCCCCACCAGCTGAATATGTCCCCATGTTGGGGCCCACAAATCACAGACGCCTCACCTCAGGGATGGAAAGAGGACACGGTACACACCTTCAGCCTGGAATTCCAAAGGAAAATGCAAAACCAAGAGGCTAGAAGGAAGACGTGCCGGGAGACAGGAACCTAGTCTCGCCAGCCGTGGAGATGAGAGCGCACTGCAAGGGCAGGAGAGGAAACGCAGGCTTCGCTGGCACCTGCTGAGGGGTGAAGATGCAGGCAAGAGAAGGGTCCTGCCTGAGGAGGGGGAGCCCCGGGGTTCCAAGGTAACCCTTACGCGCCGACCCTGCACTCACCAATCACATCCTAGGGTCACTTGCACGATGTTCCACCCAGGTAGCCCTGCACACACGCATTCCCGTACATACCACTTTGTACACACGTGTGAGCGTTTATCTAGGCACTCTGAAGCACTTCGTAGAATCTGCTAACACACCAGCCACATGTTTGAACCCTGTGAGGGTCTGAAGGAGAGGAGACTAAGGGTGCGGGCAGGGTCTCAGATGTTTGCCAGGGATCTTGCTCAACTGTTCACTGAGTTCCGTAACAGTCGGCCCCTTCCTGGAACCTGGGGCAGTTCAGATGGTCTCTTTGGTAGAATTTCATTATTAATATTTTAGTATGAGCTCTTTGCAGGGAAGGAAAATGTAACCAGACTCTGTACATCCTCAATTCTGACCAAGACTGGGAGCAGAATATCACTGGTGTTTTATGTACATTATGTTTATAAAGCAGAAATCCTTGGTGGATCATTACAGAGGGGTTTGAGAACATTTTCATATTTGGGATGCTAGCTGGGGGTTTTACACGAACTGGGATATTATCACTACTATTATTCTTATTATTTTCCCCTATTCCTCAAAATAATGGAATCCAGGATCCTGCTAGCTAAAACTCCACTCTCCAGCACACTTCCCAGAATGGACTATTCCGATAATGAGGGATGACAGCATTTGATGTTTTCATCGGGTAAATGCTTTATTTCAACGAATATTTAACCTGGAGGGAACAGTAAAAGGACATGGGGCTCATTTGTGTGCCTGAAGATCTCAATTAAAAACTCACATGATTCAAGTCTGAGTTTCCCACAGGGAAAAATCCAGAAAGTGTGTGTGGGGGGGGACCAGGAGCATGTTCCCAGAAATCACAACTCTTCAGACATTGGAGGGTGTTGTTATTTTAATTCTGTTTTATTTTCTCAGCATTAACTCTGATAATTCTCAGAAACCCTTGTGTAAATTAACAGTAGAGTGTAGCACTGTGGTTAACAGGGCTTCTTCGCAGCATTTTATTACAGCTAACTTCTGTCCCCACGAGACTGACTCAGGGCTAGTCTTTTGGCCTAGCCTAGCTTCACTGCTGATGATTCTGTTATAGGGTCTAATAACGACTGTACCTTGTAAAAGCAGCAAACCTCACCGTCCAGTCCTGATGCTAGACAACAACCACCCTGCCTCACGTGGTTCAGGCCCTTCTGCTTCCAGGGGACGGCAATGCTGCCATGTGCACTTCACCCACCAGCTTTCAAACTGTGGGTGGTTTTATCAATTTTTGTTAATTTGGGAGGAGGTATAAAGTAGAGATGTTATTTTAAATATTTTTATGTCACAGTATCTGACATTTGCTTGATTCATTATTGTAACTTACAAATAAAAGATATAAATAAAGCCAGACATAAAAGGCCACATATTATATGATTTCATTTACATGAAATGTTCGGAATAAGCAAATCCACAGAAAGTAGGTTAGTGGTTGGCTGCCAGGGGCTGGGGGTAGGGGAGACAGCAAGTGACTACTAATGGGTATAGGATTTCTTTTTGCGGTCGTGAAAATGTTCTAGAATTAGATACTGGTGATGGTTGCACAATTCTGCAAATACACTAAAAAACCACCGAGCTGTACACTTTAAAAAGTAAACCTTATAGTATAAGAATAATATCATCTCAATAAAGCCATTACTAAAAAAATTTTAAGTGGCTGCCTCTGCTGAGGAGGCTGGGCAGGGGAGGAGGAGATGACACCTCTCCCATACCAACTCCACTCTCCTATTGCTCTTGGGAGCCACCCTGTGCCCTGACAGTTACAAAGCCCCCTTCTCTGACTTCCTTACACCTCTGTGATCTTGCTCTCCTCCCCAGCTCCCAGGCCATGGTCAGACTGAAGTCTGAAATGGCAACCTGCTTCCCACAGCTCCTTCTCCCCACACCCATCGGGGGACTCTTACCAGCCACACTCTGGACCCTGGTGCCTCCTGTTCCCAACACTTCTGAGGCTGCTTATTACCACCAGGATGGAGAACAAACTCTGCAGCAGGCATTCAGGGTTCAGCTGGATTCATCCTGGCCTCTCCAGCCTAAAATCTAACTGGGGTGAGTCTTCATCCAAAGCCTGGTCACACAGGGTGCCTGCCGCCTGGCCCCGCAAACACACGCTGTGGTGTGCTACAGGAGGTCAGACTCCTGCTCACCAGGCTGTACCCACCCGGCTGACACATTTCCTTCACCACTTGGCCCAGGCCTCCCAGGCAGCCTCCCACGCCACAGCACGAGGATCCCAGCTGCTCTATGCCCCCAATGACCTCTGCGCAGACTCTGTCCCATCTCCCAAGGCAGCAGTTGGCCTAAGCTCCTGCAGGCCTCTGGACCTCCCTACGTGTCTCAGGCTTCTTATGCCCCGCACTGCATGTGTGGCCCCAGGCAGGCTATGAGGCATCATTATCTCAGTGAATATCCCTGCAAAAGGGTCTGGGAGTTCCTCAGAGTGGTAGCTCACACCTGTCCTTGTTCCCCTCACAGCAAGCCCAGGGCTCAGTGCACGGCATCAGCCTAATGAGGCACTGAATAACGGTGGGAGGACGAAAGAGAAGGGAGGCTGACAGCCAAGAGGGCTGTGCCTCATCACCCACAACAACCTGGGGCACAGTCGGGGCTCAGCACTGTGGAGACGCTGATAGACAGCAAGGCTCCAAGTCGTGAAAAACTGCCTGAATTCTCCTTATCTGCACTCGGGAAGCATTAACTTCCAGCCGATTCCTTCTTTACTCAAATTCTAACTATTGTAAATTGAAGAACCACGTGGACTGGAATGGCCCGGGATAACCTTGACATTCATCTTTTGGGAACAGGGTAGCCCTTCGGGAATAAGTGGAAGCCCCATCTCACCTGGACCTGGGCTGTTGGGAGCCCAGTGGCTCTCCTTCCCTCCTCGGGGCTTCCCTCCACATGCCAGGCAGGGTCCTGAGAACACAGAGCTGGGGAAGGAGAAAGAAGTCACGGAGGCAGCTCTCCCGGAGAGAGGCTTCCAACACAAGCCCTTCCTCCCGGGGGGCTGAGGAGGGCCAGCCCTTCCCATCCCCCTTGGACATCCTCATTTTATAGACAAAGGAATTGGGGCTCAGAGAAGGTTAGGAAAGTGCCAGACCACAGGAATCCCTCACTGACTCCTGTGCTGTGAGGCGCCATCTCTGGGAAGCAGTGTCTGCTCACAGCCTTCCTATGCCTGAGCCCTAGATGGCCACACACTGATGCTCACGCATCCTGTCCTTGAGACGTCAGCATCACCTTACCCCCCAGCAGAGGCTTTCTGCTCTTTCCTTGTTTCAGCTCTGTACAGAGACAGATCTGGACCACAAACCCCTTCCTAAAGCCCTACCTGGTCCCCAGTTCTGACCCTCAGCTGTGGCAGATCACTGCAGGGAGAGGCCACACCATGGCAGCCAACGTGCCCTGACAGTCACACAGGCTCTTGACTCACCCCAGGAGGCCCACGGATCAACAGCTGGCATCCCCCAAGACTGGTCCGCAAGGGCACCTGCACAGAAGGATCAGGTTAGGACTGGGACACCACACCTAGCAATTAAAGGTGACAAAATGGAAAAAGAGACTGTCTCGCTAGTAGGCATGACAAAATTCCATAAACAGAACCCAAAGGCATGTGAAAAAAATCCAACATAAGCTTGATTCATACAGAAATACATAGGTGGGTCATTCAGTAAATTTACTGATACGATGTAACCACAGTACAATTAAAAACAGAACCCTTTAAATAGCTCAAGAAGTATGTGATAAAATGTAACATTATCTAATTTTTAAAAAACAGAAGTAGTGAGTGAAAGGATACTCCCTCAGTATCTTCAGTGAATGAAATCTCACTTAAAGATAAAACACACCAATGACATCACACTATTACTCAACATTGTTTTTAAATTACACACCAATGCTATATAAGCGAAAAACATTAATGAAAGTAAAAAAAAAAAAAATACGGGAGCAGTAGAAACAACATTTTGATTGTACGTATGATTGTCTTCTAAGAAACCCCACAAATCACCAGAAAATCTCTTAGAGCTGATGACGCTTCTCGGGAGACAACTATGAAATATATAAAAGTTACATTGTCTTTTACGACAACAGTTCTCCCCCTTTATCACCAGCCAGTTCCAATTCTGACTCCCGATCAGTTCTAGGTCTGCACCAAGATGAAGAGACCCCTTCGCATCTCTAAAAGTCCTCAGCCCCTCTGCGGCTCTGATCCACAGCTACAGCAGGTAACAGCCAGGTGAGGCCCTGAAGAAACAGGATTTGAACTCACCCCAGGAGGCCCATGGGTTGAAGGCAGCCATCCTGGAGGATAGATCAGGACGGACCTGACTGGGGGCTTGACCAGGAGCACTGCAATTCCCAACCTAGTGACAAAAGTGGGAAAAGACACCAGTCTAAGCAAGAGCAAGAACCCGTCTCTACTAAAAATAGAAAGAAATTAGCCAAACAACTAAAAACAGAAAAAATTAGCCGGGTATGGTGGTGCATGCCTGTAGTGCCAGCTACCCGGGAGGCTGAGGCAGGAGGATCACTTGAGTCCAGGAGTTTGAGGTTGCAGTGACCTATGATGATGCCTCTGCACTCTAGCCTGGGTGACAGAGTAAGACTCTGTCTCTAAAAAAAAAAGAAAAAGACAAAAACGGTCCTTTCTCAAGAAGATCCAATGGGGAACAAGGTAGGAAATCCATCCACAGAAGCAACAAAAGATTCCTAAGGAGCAGTAAAAGAAAATAGAATTTACACATCAAAAATATGACAGAATTCCTGAAAAGAAATGAAGAGTAAGTTGCATAAGCTGAAAAAAACGGCACCATCCTGGAGGAGAGGGTAGAAATTGGTCCGCCGTTCCCACAAGACAGTCAGTCACAACGAACGGAACTTCTCGGTTAATTTGGCAAAAAACATTGTCAAATCTACCTGCAACCCTCATATATTAGTGGCTGCCTCAAGCTAGGGAAAGAGGGAAACGGGGTGTGACTGCTTAAGGGTGCAGCGGTTTTTTTGGGGGGGTGATGAAACGCCCTAGAATTAGTGGTGATGAGCACACAATTTTACGAATATAAAGCAAAACCACTGAGACACACACTTAAAATGGTTAAAGTGATGAACATTATGTTATGTAAATTTTATCTCCCCCACTCCCCAAAAAATCCACTTACAAGGTCCGCTAGGCCCAAGTTTGTCTGTCCCCTCCTGGTGTGCTGGAGTCAGAGACGGGCCCGGGACGCAGACCCCTAACTCCGCAGGTTCCAGGTCTTTGTACGAGGCCCTTTTCCCCGGACCTCTCAG
>NW_012150730.1:108766-113427 GCF_000956105.1 Propithecus coquereli
CCAGCGAGCGGCCGAGCTTACCTGGCTCGCAGCCACCGGTCCCCCCACCCTCGGAAGACGACTTAGCAGGGTCGTGGTCGCTTCGCCGGGGGCGTCTGGCCTTTGCCCCGTGTCGAGGTCTGGCCCAGCCGTGCGCCTGTGAGTCCCACGCGCGACCTCGGGGACAAAGGCGCGCCGGGCCCGACCTCCGGGGCTCCCCGGGGCCCGCCCGGGCCGACGAGGCCGCGCGCCCGTAGGCGGGCCGAGAGCAACGGGGTCGCGAAGCCGGCGCGGGAAGGGCAGGCGCAGGACCCGCCCTGGCGCCGCGCCGGCCCCGGCCGCAGCGCCGCCTCTCTCCGCCGGCTCTGTCGACTCTTCGGCCCCGCGGCGGCGGCGGCGGCGACCCTCAGCCGGGCTGAGGCCTCACCTCGGCCGCGGACAATGGCGGCCGCTCCCCCGGCGTCGACCGGGACGCGCCGCGGGGGCTGCTGGGAGTGGTAGTCCGACAGCTCACTTCCGGCGTCGGGCCGCGGCGCCGCCAAGACGGGCGCGCTGCTGCTCCGCCCCGAGTGCCCGCCGCGCGGCGCTGCACCCGTCAGGACGCCGGCGTCAGAGGCTGCGGCGAGTTGGGCGGCGTTGTTGCTGCCCCAGACCGCCCTCCATCGCGCCGCCGCCCAGCTGGAGGGGCAAGTCGCAGCCCCGAGCCTCAGTTTGCCCGTCCGCAAAATGGAGGCTTAACGATAGCCGCGTTCGCAGCAGGAGCTCGACGGGCTGAGCGCTTTCTGCATCCCAGACGCAGGTCCGAACGCTCCGGAGGGATCGTTTCACTTATTCAGAAGACTGTGAGAAAGCGGCTGCTATTATACCGCTTTTTAAGATGAGGAACCTAATTCTGAGCTTCCCCTTGCCTTTGAAGCCCCACTTCAAAGAGGTCGTTCCCAAACCTCTTTCCAGACGGCAAAACGTCATGGGCGTATTAGTTAGCACCGACCTCTTTTGCAATTTTTTTCCCTTGAGTCAGCACGTACTAAGGGGCGCTTGGGAACAGAGCGGCGAACGGGGCTAAGGAAACCGCCGCCGTGGCAGCTGCATTCAGGGCCACTGTTCAAGGTCAAAGACGGGGGACGGAAAGGGCTCACCCGGGACCCTTGGCACCGACCCCCAGCCTCCGGCCCTAACTGACTCTGGAGGATCCCCCACAGCATTTATTGTAACAACACACTTAGTGATTTAGTTGAAAAAGGCAAAAAAGCCCTACGTGTAATTGAATATCAAATAATTCATGCATGAAGCTTGCTTTTATTGCCTACCCAGTACTCAAACACTCACACGTGGACGTGACATCTCCACACCTTCGTCCCATATGAAAAGAACAGCGCTCCGCTTTTCTCTCGTGCGTGCCCAGGAAGTCTGTCTGGGGCGGGAGGCGGGGAGCAGGTGATGAGGTTCTCGCTGCATTTGTGTTCTATTAAAATTGGATAATCTTGCTTGGGTCATTTTTTCTTAGTTTATTAATTTTTTTCTTAAGTTTATTTAGTAGTAGTATTTAACTTGGAGAATCTTCCCATGCTGTCAGCTAGAATTGTCTATAAGTCTTAAAGCGAAACAATTGGGGACGGAGCCTTGGATTACCTTTTCTCCTAGACCTCTCAAAACTCTCCGAGAAGGAGCTGCTCCAGGCGAGCCATGTGTTTGACTGAGGTGAGGCATATTTACCACTTGAGATGTGGATATCTGCAAAGAGCACCCTTGATGAAAGTGACTCCGTCTTAGAAACAGACTTCGTTGTCAAAGGCAGCACACCAACAGAGATGAGATTTTACAGCCTATACCCAATCAGATAGGGGCATAACATTTTACAGTCCCCACTGGACAACTCGAGGTCTATAAAAGGAGGACATTTCTGGCCAGCCATTTCTATAGCAACTGTCCTGCCCTCTCTGATAAGCAACCAGGCATGTGCCAGCAAAGCCTCTGCCAAATTAACAGCTCTTCCTTGCAAGACACAGACTGCCCTGCTGACGACTGACCAGATCAGTCCAGGCGTTCTTGTCTACCTCGCTTTCCTTGAACTGCTTCGTTCACCCCTTGTCCCGTCCCCTTTTTCTCTTGATGTTAAATATGACTTTGTTTGATGTGGAAATTTTAATCTAACATTTATATATTGATTAAATATATGATTATGTATGGTTCGCGATACTGACTGACTTGTGAGGTGGCTTGTGCCTGTGTGTTCTATAGCCAGAGCCATTCACTGCCTATGGAGTGAGCGGGCAGTACTAAGGAGAACTGCCTCCTTGGGAACTGTACCTAGCTCGTGATTGTTATGATTGAAATAGCATCAGTAAAAGCTTGACACTGTGGAAGGAGAAACATGCGTGGACCTGGTTACCTCTGACCTTGCATGGCTCACAACAGCATCTCACAGAGCTCTGAGTCTGAGTACTGTGGTACTTGAAGTGAGATATTTTTCATACCCTGCATGACTGTGTGCTCCCTCCTTCCTCCTGCCGTGTTTCTGTACGTGGTGGACCCACCAATCCATGTTCTCTAAAGTCTTCTTTGAGGTTCTGTAAGAAATTTTTCAGAAAACTATTTATTAGAGAGAATTTTGGACACAAGAGCAGACAGCACACGACAGTGAGCCTCCTTGTCCCCATCATGCAGCCCTGATCGACCCATAGCCAGTCCTCAGAAGCCTCTCCACCGTTTCGAATCATTTGAAAGCAAAGCTCAGACCCTCTACCATTTCACCTACTGTATGTAATTTCGAAAGATAAGGACTGTTTTCTCACATAACCATAATCCCATTAATAAAACTACAAAAAAATTTACCTCCTTTGCATCATTGAATAGTCAGTATTCCAATTTGTAATTCTTTTTTTAATAGTTGGATCTTCTTTTTAAAAAATCAGGATATAACAAAAGTCCGTACTTTGTCATTGATTGTCCTTTTTTTAGTAACAACTTGAGACAGAGTTCGCATACCATACAATTCATCCGCTTAAACTGTACAATTCAAAGCTTTTTAGTATATTCATAAAATTGTGCAACACTCACAAAAATTAATTTTAGAACCTCATCATCCACAAAAGAAGTGCTAAACCCCTAAGCCATCACCCATCAACCCACGATCGCCCTCTTCCCCAGCCCTAGGCAACCACCAATACATGCTGTATCTCTACGGATTTGCCTGTTCCGGATATTTCATGTAAGTGGACTCTTACAGCATGTGGTCTTTTGTGCCTGGTTTCTTTCACTCGACATTATGTTTTCAAGGTTCATCTGTGTGGTAGCCTGTGTCAGTACTTCATTCCTTGTTATTGTCCAGTAACATTCCATCGTATGCATACGCCACATTTTGTTTATTCAGTCATCAGTACACGGGTATTTGGGTTGTTCTCACTTTCGGCCATTACAGACAGTGCTCCTCAGCGAGGACTGGTTCGTGAGGATGGGCCTTGGGGGAGGCGCCTGCTCTGGGGCTCCTTGCTCTGTGTTTCCCACTGAGCCCGGCGTCCTCGCCTCAACCAGTCTGGGGCATTTCGCTCTGGCTTTAGCAGGACGATGTAGCACTTGGGGATAAAGATGCCGCCCAGCAGCCCTGCAGTGGAGGCCAGGATGGAGAAGATCTCCACAGCCACAGTGGACTTGCCCCGGGCACTGTGGTACAGGGGCAGGAAGGTTGTCCAGACGCTGCAGAAAAGCAGCATGCTGAAGGTAATGAACTTGGTCTCGTTGAAGGCATCGGGCAGACCCCTGGCCAGGAAGGCCACAGAGAAGGTGACCCCGGCCAGGAGGCCCAGGTAGCCCAGCACGCAGTAGAAAGCGACGCCAGAGCCCTCCTGGCACTGGATGACGATGTGGCTGGGCTCTGAGGCTGTGTCCCTTTCTGGAAATGGTGGGGAGGTGCCCAGCCAGACCCCACAGAGAACAACTTGCACCAAGGAGGCAACGAGGACTACCGAGGTAGAGGCGCCAGGTCGCAGGCACACCTGGACCCTGTCCCCCGGCCTAGTGACCCTGAAGGCCAGGACCACAGTGAGGGTCTTGGCCAGGATGGAGGAGACAGCCACAGTGAACACAATGGCAAAGGTGGTCTGGCGGAGGAGGCAAGTGGCAGCGGTGGGACGGCCGAGGAAGAGCAAGGCAGAGAGAGCACAGAGGGCCAGGGAGGCGAGGAGCAGGTAGCTGAGAGCTCTGTTGTTGGCCCTGATCACAGGCGTGTCCCGGTGCTTCAGAAACACCCCGAGGACCAGCAGCACCAGCCCAGCCAGCACGAGTGCTGCCGAGGCCAGCGTGAGGCCCAGGGGCTCGTCGAAGGCCAGGAAGATCTCTGTCCTGGGCAGGCAGTGGTCTCTGCTGTGGCTTGAGTACTGCTCCTCTGGGCACAGAAGACATTGCTTCATGTCTGTGGAGACACACAGACCCCGCGTCTGCAACATCATAGCAACGACACCAGCCACATAGAGGGAGGCTGCCTATGCACCCAGAGGGGTGTTTCACATCTGTCAGTGTGCTGATGGGTTATTCTGAAGCGCTGGTGCCAGGATGGGCCACATTAGAGCCTGCGGCACAAGGAAAAACGCGCACCCTATATACAATGTTTGTATTTGGGCCTTTTAATAGTTAATTTTTTCCAAGTGGTAGCAGTAACTATTCTTTTTTTTTTTTTTTTTTTT
>NW_012150730.1:113599-118843 GCF_000956105.1 Propithecus coquereli
AGTAGCTGGGACTACAGGCATGCGCCACCATGCCCGGCTAATTTTTCTATATATCTTTAGTTGTCCGATTAATTTCTTTCTATTTTTGGTAGAGATGGAGTCTCGCTCTTTCGAACTCCTGAGCTCAAACAATCCGCCCACCTCGGCCTCCCAGAGTGCTAGGATTACAGGCGTGAGCCACCGCGCCCGGCCAGTAACTATTCTTATTGGCAATTGTTATGGGCTGAGTTGTGTCCCCCTAAAATTCATATGTTGACGTCCTAACCGCCAGGACCTTAGAATGTGACTTTCTTTGGAGATAGATAAATTGGATATGAGGTAATTAAGGTTAAATGAGGTCTTTAGGGTGGGCCCTAATTCAATATGACTAGTGTCTTTATAAGATTAGGCCACAGGTATACACAGAAGGAAGACCTGGGAGGAAGAGCAAGAAGGCACCCATCTGCAAGTCAAAGAGAGAGGCTCAGAAGAAACCAAACCTGCCATCACCTTGATCTCAGACTTTTAGCCTCCAGAACTGTGAGAAAATAAATGTCTGTTCTCTAAACCACCTGGGCTGTGGCATTTTGTAATGGCAGCCCGTGCAAACCGATACAGAGATTCTCACCAACTCTGCCACCCATCCTTTAGGAATTGTTTAAAATTACTGCTCTGAACTACAGTGAGGAAGCTCTATGGCCCCACCAAATGGCTGAAGTGAAGACTCAGAACTTGATGGCCGGGAAGAACGGGCACCGTGGCAGGCAGAATAACGCCCCTCCCCAGAGATGTCTAAGCCGTGGAACCTGTGAATGTCACCGCACCTGCAAGAGACCCTTCAGGTGTGATTAAGGTGAGGATCTTGAGACGGGGAGACTATCCTGAATTGTCTGGGTGGGTCCAGTGTCATTGCATGGGCCCTTAAATTGGGGAAGGAAGGAAGAAGGCGAAAGCAGAGAAATGTGGCAGAAAAAGAGGCAGGAGAAAGAGGAAGCATGAGGGATGGGATCCACACTGCCGGCTTTGAAGATGGAGGGAGTCCGTGAGGCAAGGAATTCGGGCAGCTTCTGGAAGCTGAGAATGACCTCTGATGACAGCCCTCATGGAAATGGGGTCCTAGTCTGACAACCGCAGGGAACTGAATCCTGCCAACAAGCTGCACGAGCTTGGAGGCAGATTCTTCCTCAGAGCCTCCACGAAGGGGCACAGTCTTCCCAACGCCTTAATGCCTCGTGGGACCCCAAGCAGTACACCCAGCTGAAGCACGCTGCACTCACACTTTGTACAAACTGTGAGATAATAAACGTGTGTTGCTTTAAGCCAATAAGCGGGTCGTAATTTGTTACAGCAGCAACAGGAAACTAATACAGGGGCAGCTGGGCATCGCGCACACTTGCGGTGGGAACGTGAACTGGGACAACCACCAGCATCTGTTCAGGCTGAGTGTGCGTCTACCTGTGGCCCAGCAATGCCATGCCCAACGGAAACTCGTCCATGTCTCCCCAAAAGACGCAGCAGCACTGCTCATTACAGCCCCTGATCAGGAAACTTCCCAACCCCTCTCCCTGTCGGAACGGAGGAAGAAGCCGTGGCCTGTGCACACGCTGGAATCTTGCCGAGGAGGAGAGCACGAGAGCCACGGCTACGCGCGACCACTGCAGTGACTCCCACAGACATAACGCGGAGGGAACAGTGAGAATCAAAGGGATGCTCAGCGTGTGATTCCACTTATAGGAGGTTAAAAAACAAGCAAAACTCATTGAAGCCAACAGAAGCCAGGATGCTGGCCACAGGGGCAGGGCAATGACCGGAAGGGGCACGAGGGCCTTCTGGGGGCAGGTCACGCTGTTTCTCAATGAGGGGGACCAGGGACGCTGAGTATTTGTTAGGGGAGGATTCATCAGGCTGCACACTTACAACCCATGCATTTATCTGTGTAATTCAATAAAACATTTACCTAAAAGCACTTGTAACAGTGGCCTCCTAGCCAGCACTCCCATGTCCAAAGTCCACAGAAGGCTGGAGATTGTGCAGCAAGTCAACTGGATCGGGAATTTGAGAGGCTGTGGGTGCTTTGATGGCCCCTCAGGATTCAGCCTCCACAAGCCCTCACCTGTGTGGTCTGCAAACTGTCCCTCCGGGCAGCGGCTGCACTCGAAACAGCAATGTGGGAACCCTGGTCGGGGGATCTGGCTGGACCCTGGAGCACAACTCCTGCTGCAGACAGAGCTGGGGACCTGGGGACAGACCAGCAGGGGTGTGATCATTGACTGGCCCAGGGCACAGGGCACATGTCCTGTCCTGAACCAGCCCAGAGAAGCAATCCGGTGTCCTTGCCACCCACAGGATGAGGCTGCTTTTGGGGGAAAAATCGTCGCAGTTACGTAGAGCAGGCAGCCTGGAGAGGCTCCCATAAATGCAGCAAATGAGCAGATCCTTGGAAGGGGCTCCACCTGGCTCAGCTGGCTGATGGTGGGAAAGCTTAGTCTCAGTGTGAAATGGCGCCTTTCCCGTCTCTTTGAGACTCCTGCATCCAAAATTGCAGGTGCTGACCCCACATACACACACGGCCTCGCATTGTACCACCAGCGGCCTGACCAGGGGCGGTTCTGCCTCCCTCAGCCTCCCTCCCACCTCCAGGCAAGAGTCGGAGGGAGGAAGGGGGTGAGAATGCCTTGGAGGGAAGTGCGGAATGCTAGGTTTCTCCCACCCTCAGAAGGGAGAAGAAGGCCCTTCCCAGCTCAAGCCAATTGGAAGGGACTTCAAGAGAATCCTCTGAACACTTATCCTGTGTCCCCTGGGTTTGCGGGGTGCAGAGCTGGGAGCCTGATTCTCACCTGGAACACCCGAAGGCCAACACTGCAGGCGTCCCAAGCACGAGGAAAGCAAGGTTGCAGTGCAGGGGGCCACATGTCCACTAATGGCGGCCAGAGGGACGGGTGTGTCTATGGGCTGGAGTGGACACCCAGACACGCCTGTCCCAAGACAGCAACTGAATTTGTTAATAAATAAAAGGAGAACGCTCGTCCTGCCCGTCTTTGAGAATCTCCACGGGAACGTTTGGTGAAGAGTATTGCCGTCTTCCCAGGTAAACTATCTGCCTTTCCACTCAGCAGATCCTTAAATACAGACACGACGGAAAATACTCTACGAGAAACTCCTGATGCAAATTCTAATTTAACTTCTGTAGCTCTAATATTTTGACTTTTAGTGGTGAGTAAATGCTCTCTCCCCTCACGGCTAAGCGGCCTCCGAGTTATGACGCGCTCAATCTGGAGTCAGATCCGCTCCACGCATCAAACAAGGACATCGACCACCGGCCTCTGTGTTTCCCCGACTCTAATACACCAGGACCCGGGTCGTCTGTGCACCCAGGGAACTCACCTGGAGCTCCTCCTTCATCAAGTGGATTGTCACTCTGTCCCCCAAAGAGGTTCTGGGGTTGATCGTGCCTATGCGGACAAAGTGGAATGGACCCTCCGCGGTCTTCTGCCCACGTAGAATATCAAACTCTGTAACTAAATCTCCGTTGGCATCAAACATGATCTCTGTCCCATCGGGGGTCTTGAAATGCACCTTCCTGAGGGCTCGAAGAAGCTGGGGACGGAAGGGTGACATGGTGGGTTGGCAGGGGCCAGTCTCTGGGGTCTGGCCAAGATGCCTCAGGCCATTAGGCGTGGGAGGCTCAGGGCCCATGACATCTGCAAGGGCTCATGAATATGTTCTGATTTTGAATTCTTGTAATATCAGAGGAAAATAATAAAGTAATAATGAACATAATAGTCATTAATCCAGCCCAGATTATATTCATGTTTATACCAAGGTGAAAGTTGAATTTTTCATATATTTTTCAATGGAGGAAGGAACAGTGCAGCCCTGGCTCCGGGGGCTACGTTTGAATGTACACGCCCATCCTCAGCCTCCCAACCCTGCGGGGCCTGCACAGACTAGACACCCGATCCCTTAGCCGGGTCTTCCACACCGCTTTGCCCCGCCAGCTGGCTTTTCTCACGCCAGGGCCTTTGCACGTGCTGTTTCCACCAGCTGGAAGCCCCCACGCCCTTCCCACGGCTGGCTGCTTCTAATCCTCCAGGCCGAAGCTCAGATCTCTCCTCGGAGAGAGACCGTCCCACTCCCTCCGCTCACTCCCCGCCGCGTCATCCACTCTCAGACTTCCTCGCAGCTCACAGCATAGACATAGCCCTGCTCACATAGTTTTCAATCTGTCTCACCTGCTGAAAAGTCAACAAACATCATTGTCCATCCTGCTCACAACCGTATGTATCTTCTGTCTTTAGAGTAGCACCTGGCACATAGCAGAGGCCCAGGAAACCCGAGTGAAGCTACTGAAAACACCCCCTTCCTCGGCCTCGCCCTCCATGTAACCTCACCAGCCAGCACCACCTCTCTCGAGAGGCCCCTTTTCAACTCGGCCGCAGTCTTCCACCTGCACCCTGAGTGGCTGGAGAAGATGCCCGTGGGCTGCCCCTCTCTCCTGCCATCAGAAGACGGTAGGTCAGAGGCTCCGTGAAAATTACACGCCTGACGAGCAAGTTAACAAGCCACAATGTCCAGACACCGACTGTTGCTCCCAACGGGCCAAGCAGCCTGGGTGTTGCGAGGCGGGAGCACTCGCCGGCTTCAGCGCTCTGTGGAAGTGGCGGGAGCCTCCCTCTCAGAGCCGCCGCAAAGGTCGAAGGAGCGTCACCACTAGGAACATTGGATAGGAGAAGCCACAGACCAAACACTGAGCGTGTCAGGCAACTGGCGGAAGGTGTGCAGAGGCACAGTTCGCGGGTGGGGAAGGCTCTTAGATACGTTTATTAGTAGAGAGGGCGTGTTCGCCAGCATGCGCCCCGGCCTGCAATGGGGGGGAGGAGAAGGGCAGGGGACTCCTGAGTGCTCAGTCCCAGAACCGCCAGGGTAATGTGGGCCAGGAGCACGCTTGGACCCCAGCAAGACGAGCAGGGGGCTCTTCCCACACAGACACAGGAGGCCCCTCCCTGGGAAATCTCAGCTGGCACACGACCCCCTCTTACCAATAAAATGATAGTGAGAAAAGCCACATGATAGGGTTGCCTTGCAGATAAAATATAGGTCACTCAGTAAAATTTGAATTTCAGGAAAACAACAAATAAGTTTTTTTTTTTTTTTTGAGACAGAGTCTCACTCTGTTGCCCTGGCTAGAGTGAGTGCCGTGGCGTCATCCTAGCTCACAGCAACCTCAGACTCCTGGGCTCAAGCGATCCTCCTGCCTCAGCCTCC
>NW_012150730.1:123795-127366 GCF_000956105.1 Propithecus coquereli
CTTGCTCAGGCTGGTCTCGAACTCCTGAGCTCAAACAATCCACCCGCCTCGGCCTCCCAGAGAGCTAGGATTACAGGCGTGAGCCACCACGCCCGGCCAACAAATAAGTTTTAAGAATGCCTCATGCAATATTGGGGACATACTTATACTAAAAACCAATTCATCGTAACTCTGAAATTCACATCTGCTCAGGTACTTTGTGTTTTTGTTGGCTGGATCTGGCGACCCTGCATGCAGATGACGCGTGCGGCTGGGGGCTCTGAGGAAATCGTCTTCTCACCAGCTCTCCCCTGGAGGAGGGTCGGGCTTGGTCGCCCCTGCAGGCACCACGGGCTCCTGCTGACAGGCTCACCTGGCTGTCCTGGGAGTCAGGATCCCCAGGTGTGCAGAAAACCACAGAACTAACCCTTCAGTTGGATTTTGCACGTGGCTTGAGTGACAATAGTGAGAGAATACAATTCAGTGCCTACCACCTGCCGGGCTCCGTTCTAAGTGCTTTACGTATATTAGCTCACAACCATCCAAGAGGTAGAATTAATATAGTCTCTGTTTTACAGACGAAGTAACTGGGGCTCAGAGATGCAAGCACGACAGTTTCTGCCTTGATTGTTCCCCACTCACCAGCAACTACAGGAACAGGTTAGCCTCACCCAGGGTGCCAGTGGGTCCATGTGGGTTACCTCCTATCTGCGAGGAATTTTTAGTGTACAAAGGGCTTTTGCACCATCATCCAACTTAAGGTTCCCAACAACCCTGTGAGTGGGGACCTTTCTTTCTCCTCTTTTGAGAAGAGCTTATTGAGATTCAAGAAGTAGGTAAAATACAGGAGGTCCAGTTGAATTTCAATTTCAGGTAGGACAACTCCTTTTAGCGCAAGTATATGCCATACAGTATTTGTGATATACTCATATGAAAAATTGCTGTTCATCTGAAATTCAAATTTAACTAGGCACCGCGTATTTGCTGAATAGAGCGATGCCACACGAACGTGACTCATCTGAGCTCAGACAGCTAGGGTGGACTTAGGACTCTTCATCCAGTGCTCCCGCTGCGGGGCTCAGGGCTGTGAGCATAAGGCCTCTTCCCTGAGGAGCGCTGTCTCTGTTCTACCTCCACAGCTCGGCCGAGTCAGTGCCTGGCTCTCTGACCCTCCCCGAACGGTCCACTCCACACGTTTCTCTCTCACCTGCCAGGGCTGGAAGTGCCGAGGGTCCGCACACGCCTCATCCTCGCTTTCGCAGGCCGCCAGATCGTGCAGGGCGCGGGCGATGCTGTGAACGGCAGAGTACGCCACGTCTAATTTAATCATTTCCTGGAAAGGCTGCCCCCGGCCTGGCAGACTCTCGTTCCCAGAGCAGAATCGGACTCCCCCCGGCACCGTGGTGTTTCCCGCTGGCCCCTGGCTCCCTCGGGGCCACGTGCATCTGAAGGTGACCTCCCAGAACCGCTTCATGAACATGTCTTCTGGGGTCCTGGTGGGGTGCAGGCGGGAGAGGAACTCCGGGAGCCCAGGGGCCAGGCTGGTGTGCTGCAGAAGGCTGAAGGAGCCCCGCAGGACCTGGGAGGCGCCCGGCGTGGCCAGGGCAAACGCTATGAACAGGGACTCTCGGCTGACCCAGACCTGGCCCACGGTGCCGCGGCCCAGCAGGCGCTGCAAGATGAGCTGGAAATTCGAGTTGCTCAGGAAGACCAGAATGACGGTGGCGGTGCCCTTCTCCATCTTGTGGACGATGGTGCTGATCTTCTCCAGGGTCTGTAGGGAGGGGACGTGGAGGTGGAACTCGATGCAGACTCCGGCCTGGCCCAGCTCCCGGGTCACCAGAGAGCTGCTCTGCTGCCCGAAGTCATCGTCCTGTGCCAGAACGCCCACCCAGGACCATTGGAAGTGGAGCACGAGCTGGGCCAGTGCGTGAGAGGACACGAGGTTGCTGGCCAGGGTCCGAAGGAAGGACGGGAACTGGGTCTTGTCGCTGAGGCTGGTCAGGGTGGATGAGTGGCTGACCTGCGACAGAAGGGGCCAGGGCAGTAGGACAGGGTGAGAACCAGAGACTCGGGCACGGGTGAGGGTCAGGGTGGGATGGGGGAACGCGGGCAGAGCGAGAACACAGCGAGGGTGACCCCTCGTCCCAGGTGGCCCTGGACGGGTTTCCCAGATTTGCCACCGAAAGCCCCACATCCCATGAACACCCCCAGCGAGCAAGGGGGGTCAGAGCGCGGGGTGCGATCGTCTCTGGGAAGCGAGCAGCTGTTGCACGGCCCAGCCCGGTGCGTCTCCAGCGCCAGTGTGGGGCCTGCTTGAGGCTCTGCTCGGGAGGCCGGGAGCGACCCCAGGGTTTGTGTCCCTGACAATCTTCCAGCTGATGACGATTCCCGGTCGACACTCGTGAGTAGCAAGGTCCTAGTGCGCCATAGAACCATCTAGATACATTTTTGAAAATTTAGACGCTTGGGCCAGCTCCCCCCTCCCCATTCCCCCATTTACTAGTTGGATAAACTGTGTCACTGAGGGTCCATCCCTCGCTGTAGGAGAGTTTGCATGAGACTGTCTGGAATCCATGCTCCTGTGTCCCTCACCGCTGGATAAGCCCAGACACACCCCTTTGTGGCTCCTTCGGTGCAGCCCAGGGGCAGTTGAACTTGACCTTCATTCCTCTCAGTGTCCCTCCTCTTTGCCCACCTCACGCCGAGCTCCCCGTCTCCGCTTCCCGCCAGGCGGCGTTCTGAGTCTAGCTCTGCCTTGCACGCAGCCCAGAGGCTGTCCTCCACTGGTGCTGGCAATGATCTGGAACCTGCTCACGTGGTCTGGCCGTTTAGTGACCTTTGTGGCCTGAGAGATGACAGGTTATCTGGCCGGTCAGTGTTGGCTTGTTTGTCGGTGAAGAGACCACTCCACGTGCCCCAGAAGAGAGAAGAGCTCTGTGACACTAGGGCCAGCGGAGTTTTGTGTCTGGCGGATAAAGGTGTGTGCGTGCAAGACACGCTCCGCCCACCAGAGGGCAGCGAAGACCCGGGTTACCCGGAATCGCACGGTCTCGGCCGCGTCCTCCCGCCTGACTGGCTCCTGCAGACGGACCAGGCTGACTCAATCTCATCAGGCCGCCAGATTTTGGAAATAAAAATACAGGATCCTCGGTTAAATTTGAATTTAGGATAAACAACAATAATACTTTAGTATAAGTATGTCCCATGCAATATTTGGGACAAAATTATTCGTTGTTTATCTGAAATCCAAATTTAACTGGGGGTCCTGTATTTTACCTGGCAACCCTCCATATATAGGAAAACAAGAGTTTGAGTGACGGTCAAGAAGTAGACTTTCTAATCCTTTAAACGTGCTTGAATTTAAAAGGAAAAGAAGAAAAAGAAAAAAAAACAACCTCCTCACACAAACCTCCAGCTCAGAAGCATTTTACACAAGAATCCAAGTGGGAGGCCGGGCGCGGTGGCTCACCCCTGTAATCCTAGCTCTCTGGGAGGCCGAGGCGGGCAGATTGTTTGAGCTCAGGAGTTCGAGACCAGCCTGAGCAAGAGCGAGACCCCGTCTCTACTAAAAATAGAAAGAAATTAATCG
>NW_012150730.1:128276-178917 GCF_000956105.1 Propithecus coquereli
ATTAACAACGGCCGAAGCGTGGGAGCGGCTCAAATGTCCATCACCCGAGGAACAGGTAAACAAAATGTGGTCTGTGCACGCACTGGAATGCTAACATCAATCACCAGTGGGAAGGAACGAAAGTCCGACACAGGCTACGACGTGGCTGAACCTTGAACATACCACATTCCGTAAAAGAAGCTTCTGACAAAAGACCAGTTAGTGTCTGACCCTGTTTATAGGAAATGTCCAGAACAAGCAAACCCATGGAGACAGAACACGGACCAGTGGTTGCCGGGGTGGGGGGGGAGTGGTGGCTCGTGCGGTTGGGGTTTCTTTGTGGGGTGACACAAGTGTTCTCAAACTGACTGTGGGGATGGCTGCACAGCTCTGCATGTGCTAACGGCCACTGAATCGCTTGAGTGAGCTGTGTGGTGAGCAAATTGTGTCTCAATTAACCTGTTAAAAATCTAAGCAGAGAAGAAAAGGTGGCCCTTGGACACGGCCACCACTGTGGGGCTGACACTGAGGACCTGAGATTCAGGAAGCAACGGCGGGGAGGAGACAGAGCCAGTGGCAGGAGCCCATGGCCTGGACCCGAATCCCAGCTGCAGCACCTCCCGGCTGGGTGAGCTGGGACCCGCCATTGACTTTCTCTAACCTCGGCTCCGTCAGTGCGCTGGGAATTGCAGTCTCCGGAAAGGGCTGTCTCGAGGAAGAGAGCAGCGTCAGGCCCGTGGAGCGTGAGCAGGGAACCAAGGCCCGTAGTGGCCGCATCCCAACATTACCTATCTGTCCTCGTTACCATCCTCGTTGTTGGTGACGGAAACGGCCGTGGATGACTCACCTGGGGAAATTTGTAGAGCCCCAGAAGCCTGGCTATGGGGACGGAAACCTCTGAGCGCGTGTCTCCGACCAGGGCAGCCCGGGGAGGGCTGAGCCCACACGTGTAGTTGGGGACGGGCTCCTCGCGTCCTGTGAGAAAGCCCATGGTCTCGTGGAGGGCTCCGTGCACCGAGTCCCCCGAGTTCCGGATGGAGAAGCCCAGCGTGAGGTTAGGAAGCAGGCGGGCGTCTCTGTTGATCTCCTCCACAGCAAAGACGAACCCCTGGGCCACCTGGTATCCCCACATGGAGAAGCTGAGGGAGAAAGAAGCCACGCGGGTTGTTTGCTGTGGTGCAGATGTGGCCAGTGTCTACGGGGTAACCACACACTCGAGGGGGGTGCCCACGTCCGGCCCCACAAACACCGTGCACATGTTACGTGCAGCACCCATCAGAACAGGCAAAGGGGTGGGAGGATGGGGAGGTATCATAGGTCCAAGGGCACCAAGTTTCCGTGAGACAGGAGGAGTAAGTTTCGAGATCTATTGCACGGCATGGTAAGTATAGTCAATAATAATTAACGTCTATTTCAAAATCTCAGGAGAACACATTTTAAATGTTCGCGTCACCAAAAGAAATGATAAGTATATGAGGTGACGGATGTGATTAACTCGATTTGATTATTCCGTGTTATATATATACATCAGAACACCACATTGTGCCCCCAAAACATACACAATTATTATTCATTGATGAGAAAACATAACGTGACTACATCAACGGATGGCGAGAATGTGGGACAACAGGGAGTCTCGTGCATTTCCGGTGGGAAGGCACCACGGCGCAGTTACTTCGAAAAACACTTTGGCAGTTTTTTAATAAAGGTAAACATATTCATTCCATAAAAAAAAGAGAAAGAACAGCCAAAAGGACTGTCAGGAACTCCCGATGTCAAGAAAGGCACGTTGGGAACACAGTACAGAAAGAGGACACAGGCACGTGGCACAGGAAACCCAGGGGCTGATCCCTGATCCCCTCAGGAAGAGATCCGTTCATTCCACCAACACTTATTCATTCAACAAACACACCCGCCGTGCGCCTGGTGCTATTGTGAGCACCAAGGGTCGGCGGTGGACAGGAGACACAAGAATCCCTGCCTGACCTGCGGGGTCCGTCAGCGCAGACACAGGAGGAAACCACGTGCAGACAGAAGACAGACAAGAAAGCAAAGGGGAGAGAAGGGCAGAGGTTGGACCCGGGGAACCACTGACCTGGATCCAGACAGAAAGGACGACCCTGAGAATCAGCCACTGCCTGAGGCCTCGAAGGGAGCTCCGGAGGTGCCCTCGGCCTTCAGGGGCCCCACCAACCCCAGCGGCCGCTCACCTGGAAGACGCCAGCTCGGCTGGCGGGGCAGTGAAATCGAACAGGGTGACGTTGTAGAAGCGAGAGATGGAGAAGCTGCCTCCAAGAACCACATCCCCAGGACGCTCAAAGCGGGGGCTCCGCCCCTGCTCCCGCCAGCCAGTTGGCCCACAAAAGGCCACCCCAGAGAGAGACCCCGCGAGGGTGGGAAGCAGAAAGTACAGCCACATGGCTGGAACAGGGCCCAGCGGCTGGTGACGCAGCAGCCCCTGTGTCGGGTGCTTTGGATGGACGGTGAAGGGGCTTTTACCTGGGAGCTCAACCTCGATCTGGGACCTGGGAGCTGGGGACACACCTGGAGCCCTGGCTCGAACTGGGGCTGGTGGCCACCAAACCCCAGGGCCATTAGAAGTTCTTCCTTCTCCTGTGGCCTCCTTTTCTCCCCTTGGCCAAGGAAAACAGCTCTCAGCTCTCCTCTGCAGACTTCGGGGAGGGGCCGATGAGTCCTCACTGTGTCCTCAGGGACCCTACGAGCCCAGGGCAGCTGCGCTGCGGTTCCCAGGCTGCTGTTTCTGGAGAGAGCACCCAGGAGGGTACGAGAGGCAGAGAGCCTCCTGGGCCCTTCCTGCCTCATCTGGACATGGGGACATCCCCAGAGCTTCCAGTGGCCCTGGGCCAACAACTCCCACCCCAGGGCCCCCAGGCAGGGACAAAGCATGTTCGGCCCCAGGAGGCGGCACTGCAGGGCTGGCCCAGGCCGAGCGGGCATCTCTGTGGTCGGAGAGGCGGGCTGTGAGCAACTCCCCAACACAGAGCAGGACGGCTTGTGCTTCCGCCCCTCGAGGCCGGGCTGCAGCTCTCTGTGCCAGAAGAAACACTCAACTAACATCACTAGCCATCAAGGACATGCAAAGAGGGCGGAGGTGGTGGCTCCAGCCTGTAATCCCAGCACTCTGGGAGGCCGAGGTGGGAGGATCGGTGGGAGGATCGCTTGAGCTCAGGCATTCAAGACCAACCTGCCAAATTGTGAGACCCCCGTCTCTACTACTAATAAAAATAGAAAAAATTAGCCAGGCATCGTGGCACGGGCCTGTAGTCCCGGCTACTCGGGAGGCTGAGGCAGGAGGATCGCTTGAGCCCAGGAGTTTGAGGCTGCAGTGAGCTGTGACGATGCCACTGCGCTCCAGCTGGGGCAACAGCGCAAGACTCTGTCTCAAAAAAGAAAAAAAAAGGACATGCAAACAGCACAGTGAGGGGTACCCCTTCACATCCGCTAGGATGGCTATCGCAACGACAACAACAAAACATTAACAAAAGAGAAAAAAAAGCAAAAACTAACAGGTGTTGCTGAGGATGTGGAGAAACTGGAACCTTTGCACACTGCTGGTGGGAATGTAACATGGCGCAGCCTCTTTGGAAAACTGGCAGCTCCTCAAAATGTTAACCATAGAGTTACTGCAGGACCCACCAGTTCTACGCCGCGGTACGTGCACAAGAGAAATGATAACGTACGGCCACACACAAATGTTTACAGAAGCATTACCCAAAAGCGCCAAAAAGAGGGAACAGTCCCCAAAGCCCACCAAGAGATGGATGGAACATTATGAAGCCACAAAAAGGAACAAGTCCCGATACATACTATCATACAATGTGGCTGAGCCTTGAAAACACCAAGCTAAGTGAAAGAAGCCAGACAAAAAGGCCGCGTGTTACGTGACTACATCCAACTGAAATGTCCAGAATAGGCAAATCCATCTACCTAGAAAATGTCTCCACAGGGTATCTGCCCCGTTAGCAGGTGGCTGCCAGGGTCTGGGGGGAGGAGGGAGGGGGCGTGGCTGCTAATGGGCACGGGGTTCTCTCTGGGGGGATGGGAAGGTGTTGGAATTAGATAGTGGCGATGCTTTCACAACTTCGGGAATACACTAAAATATTTTGTACATTTTACAAGAGTGAACTTAGTGGTATGTGAATTATATCTCAATAAAGCTCTTATTAAAAAAAAAAAGAAGAAGTAAAGAGAAGAAAATCAAACTAATGTGGAACATTCCAGAGCTGCAGAGAGCATTATTCAGAATTGGGAAAACTAGATCAAGGGTTCTCAACCTTGAACTATTGACATTTTGCACCAGGTAATTCCTGTGGTTTGGGGCTGTCTAGTGCACTGCACGAGATTCAACAGCAGCCCTGGCATCCACCAGAGGAATGCCAAAGTGACGTCATTTACCCCAAGGTGCGACAAACAAAAACATCTGCAGACATTGCCAAATGTTTCACGGGGGGTTGAGGACCGGTCCCTGTTAAGAACCCATGTATTCGAGAATCCAGATTTCTAGCTTTTCCCCCAGTTCAGAAGATCTTGCGCCGAGGGGTGCAGCCTGCTCTGACAAACACGGGCTAGGGCTGGGCTGCAGGTGTTCCTCAGCCGGGGTCCTGCCTCGCTCACCACAGTCCCCGCTGCTCCCTATTGCCTCCCGGTCCCCAGACACAGGCCCGGCAGCAACTCGCACAGGTCGGAACTGCACTTCTCCTTAGAACAAACACTTCTTTTTTTTTCAGTTCTCTATCCAGACAGAAAATCCCAACACCATAGTGTTCTAAGAACAATAAGAGAAATGGAAACCTTTGTAGAAATGTGTTTCATGAGTATCTATGGTGGATCTAACCGTTCTCACTACAGGATGATTTACAAACCAGCCAGAGGAGTGTCTTCCAGGGTATGTCGCTCTGCCTGCAAAGCCCTTTCCGGGGATAGCTGTCCAGGGGGTACTAGGGGGTTCTTCCAAAGAACTCCCTGCCTTCAGCACCCAGACCCAGCCCATGAAGGGGGAGAGAGTCCTGAAGGACCATCTCTCCAGCAGCTCTAAGAACACACCCAATGTTAATTTTAAGCCTAATGGTTAAGGGAAAAAAGTAGTGTTTTCACATAAAATACTAACCCTCCAGTTGTATTTGTAAACAAGCTCTGCTGGATCTTGGTTTTTCTCCCTCTGTGTTAACAAGGCCATTGGTCAGTCTCCCAAGCCGTTAGTCTGGAAGAGTTCATGGAAAAACCAGACAAACATCATGCATGTGGGGTGTAAAGACATTCATCGCAGTGTTACTTGTAACAGTGAAAAATTGGAAATGAGACTGGTTTTGGACTGATTATGGGAATGAGGACAAATGACGATGATGACGGTGGTGGCGATAACAATGGTGGTGACGATGGTGTTGGTAATGATGGAGGTTATCACTTCAGCTTACAGTCATAGAGGGACAAATATGAGGCTGACGTCGCCCCACGGGCTTTTAAGGGATCCATTCATTTTGTCTGCTATAAGGGGTCTCACTGTAGTGTTACTCAGCACAGCTTTGATTGCTCAAGTAAGGAACATCTCCGTGAGTTATGTGAGCATTCTAGTTCCCCTTCTGTGAATTACATTCACAGAAATTTCAGACATTTAGTTTATTTAGTCTATATTCTCTTGGTGATTCTCGTCATTTAAAAAAATTAATCTGTAAATTCAGGACTCAGTCATTCTCCTAGCAGGTATTTCTCATGGAGAAATGAAAACCAACGTTTACACAAAGACTTGTACCCAAATGTCCACAGCAGCTTCATTCGCTCAAGCTCCGAACTGGAAGCAACTTAAAATGTTCATCACTAGGTGAATGGAGAAACAAACTACGGTAGATCCATACTACTGCTTTCTGTCTCGGGGCTTTTTCACTGCTCTATAATATGCCACTTTGTGAACAGAGCACAGCGCAGCCAGGTTTCTCCAGCGGGCTCTTGGCTCTTCTGTAGAGCGATGCTGCCACATTCTTCTGCTTGTCTCCATTGCCCCTGTGCTCAAGTTTCTCCAGGGAGCGAGCCTAGATGCAGCAAGTTTGGGTCTCAGTGTATGAGTACGTTCAACTGAAGTAGAAAATGCCAAAATGTTTTCCAAAGCTCACCACTTTGCACTCCATCAACAATGTGGAAGAGGGGCTGAGAGCCACAGTCTCTCCATCCTTGATTATGAAATCTCTAAGTGTTTTCCACCCTAGTGAGTGTGAAATAAAACCTCACTGTGTTCTTGATCTGTGTGTCCCTGATTGCTAATCAGATGACGCCTCTCTTCACAGGTGTGTTAGCCCCATGTACATAGGAGAGTGTCTTTCTAAGCTTGGGGCAGGGATAGTGAGCAGTTTTTGTGTCCTGTTTGAGAAAGCCATCCCTACTCCCAAGTTTGAAATATTCTCAAATATTTCCTACTAAAAGCTTTAATATTTTGCTTTTAGTTTCATGCCCCAGATCCATCTGGAGTTAATTTTTGAGCATATTGATCAGATGAGGTCTTCCTTTCAAAAGATTCAAAGAGCGGCCCTTTAAACTGGGACCCTGGGTTTTCCTCCCATCAGCTTCAACAGAAACAGTTCTGCATCTTTTAAATAACAATTTTATTGGGATATAATTCACATAGCATAAAATTCATCTTTCTACAGTTCAGCAGGTTTTATTTCTTATTTATTGAGACAGGGTCTCACTCTGTGATCCAGGTGGGAGTGCAGTGGCGCCATCACAGCTCACTGCAGCCTCCAACTCCTGGGCTCAAGCGATCCTCCCTCCTTGGCCTCCCAAAGTGCTGGGATTACAGGTGTGAGCCACCCATGTCCGGCCCCAGTCCAGCAGCTTTTAGTATATTCTCAGTGTTGTGCATCCATCACCACGATCTAATTCCAGAATATTTTCATCACTCACAAAAGAATCATCATTCCGCCTTCCTCTAAGCCCCGGCAACCACAACAGTTCTGCTTTTAGCTCATTGATTTTTTAGATTGGGGTTTCAAGTAAGATTCCATCTGGGACAAAAGTTTCTGCTGCTTACAAACAGTCTGGAAACCTCTGCCTGGTGCCAGGCTGCCTCCCAAGGGATCTAGAGTTCCAGTGGCCTGTGGCGGTATCTTTCATTATGACTCCAGAGACAAATTAAGTCAATATTCTCTCAAGAGAGATTTTTCCAGTGGGTCACAGAGTTTTAAATGCACAAATGAGCCTTCACTGCCCCAAAGAGCCAGGCCAATTTCAGCTACTAAGAAAATGAACCAGGGGACCCATGTCACTACAAGTCCCTAATTTATAAGGAGAATAATAAGCCCTTAGCACCCTCATTTTGTTTTTCCCACTGTGGCTTTTGCACACAGTGGCACTTGCATACAACACCCCAGGTACCCACAGCCAGCGGGAGATGACACAGAGGCGTAGCCCTGACCACTTAGCTAAGGCAGCCCCTCTCTGCCACTCCTGGGACTTTCTATTTCCAGGCCCCGTTTTATTTTCTTCTAGGCACTTACACTTCCACCAAGCATCTGCTTTGTTTACTTGTGTGTGCCCACTGCATTGTGGGCTTCCGAAGGGCCCAAGCCGCGTCAGTGCCGCTCCCTGATGTGCTCCCTGCCTCAGTGCCTAGAACACCTGGCACACGTAGGCACCCAACAACCAGCTGTTCGGTGGATGAATGGTGCTCAGTCCCAGGCCCCTGGGGGTGAGTCCTGGTTTCCTTCCAGAGCTCGACTCTCTTGCTTCCTCATCTCAGCACTGGGCAGCCCCAGCCATCCCCGTCTCAGCCCTAGAGCTGAGGCATCTCCTTAAATCTTAATCTCCCCCCATCTTACTTTCAGATAAAAAATGAGTAATATTTTAATATATGTCCCAAATACATATTGGAGTGTACTTATACTATATCATTAGTATTTAGAAGAGGATTTGGTATTAGAATTCAGCATAAGTATGTTCCAAATACATTTTGGAACATAATTATAAGATATACTACGAGTATTTAATATAGTATTTAGTATTAGCATTAATATTTAGTATAAGTATGCCTCAAATATACCTCTGGGACATATTCATATCAAAAAATTATTCATATGAAATAACTTATATAAAACGTATTGTAAATATACTAAACACGGGACACACCGATACTAAGAAAGTATTCGTGGTTTACCTAGAACTTACATTTGAGATTTTTGTTCACTACTGTGGAACACAGTGACACTTAAAATTACTTATATATTTACATTAAAAAGTTTCAAAAATGGCCGGGCGCGGTGGCTCACGCCTGTAATCCTAGCTCTCTGGGAGGCCAGGCGGGCGGATCGTTCTGAGCTCAGGAGTTGGAGACCAGCCTGAGTAAGAGCGAGACTCCGTCTCTACTAAAAATAGAAAGAAATTAATCGGCCAACTAAAAATATATAGAAAAAATTAGCCAGGCATGGTGGCGCGTGCCTGTAGTCCCAGCTACTCGGGAGGCTGAGGCAGGAGGATCGCTTGAGCCCAGGAGTTTGAGGTTGCTGTGAGCTAGGCTGACGCCACGGCACTCGCCCCAGGCAAGAGAGTGAGAGAGACTCTGTCAAAAAAAAAAAAAAAAAAAAGTTTCAAAAATATACTAAATATGGAATACACTAATACTGAAAATAATATTCATTGTTACCTGAAATTCAAGTCTAACTGGGCATCCTGTACTTTTATTACTTAAATCTGGCAATGCTATTCTGGGACATACTTATACTTTAAACATATTTATATTAAAAGAATTTTTAACATACGAATATGAGACACAGAGTAAAAAGGCAAAAAGATCGACATTTACCCGTAGTTTCTGCCCCGCGGCGGCCGGCACGGTAGTCTCTCCGCAGGGCGCCCCTGCCCCGCCGCCTCGCTCGCGCCCGCGCGACTCGTTGCCAAGGCGACCGAAGCCCGGGCGCCGGTTACTGAGGGCTCGGCGGGGGCGGGACACACCGCGGGCGCCTTCCGATTGGCCCTGGCAGCTCGTGCGTCACAAGCCCGCCCTGCCGGGGAGTCCCGCGGTGCGTGACGTACCCAGGGCGCCGGCGGCGCGCTGGGTGGCGGGAAGGTGCGCTGCCCAGCGAGGGTCGCCATGACGCAGCGCCCCAGGCCCGAGCGCAGCCCGTGCGCGATGAGTCCGCCGCGGCCCGGCCGGCTGTCCGACCAGTGCGCCCGTGGGGCCGGCAGACTCCGGGGACCGGCCGGGGTCGCGTGAGCGGAAGCGCGCGGGGCGAGGAATACGGGCCCGGTCGGGGGTCGCGCCCGAGGCCGCGCGAGGGGCTGAGGTCGATGTGTGGCGGGGGCTGCCACTTTCCGCAGGGCCCTCGGCCCGCTTGGCATCCCCTGTCTGTTGGGGCAGAAAGCCCCCCACCCGCCTCCCTCTGTCCGCTCCGGACCCCCTCAGCCCCGCGCAGCCCACGTTCTCCCCTGCTGATTCCCCCACCGGATCCGCAGCCTGTGGGAGCACCGTCCTCGCCCGCACGCCGTATTCCCAGTCTGCTGCCCTCCCACGCCTCCCCAAGTCTTCTCATTTAATTATGGTGCTTCCTCGTGTGTCCTAAGTTCCCAAACCCTGCACGACGCCTGCCCCCTGTAAACTCCCATCGCAGACCCATTCACTTACTCCTGCAATGAATTCGTCTACCATCTCAGTAGGCATCCAGCGTTGCCCCTGCCTCCAGTAGAGGTTGGCGCCTGGCCTTCAGATCTCAGTGCCCACCCTGGGTGAACTTGGCCCTTCCACATGGCATTGAGCTGTCCAAATGCACTCAGACACCCCTCCCCCATCAATCCCAATCCCCCATCAGTCCCAGGTGCCTCCCAAAATAGGCCTCTAGGACTAGGGGCCCCAGACCCTCCTCCGTGGTTATACAGACCTTGGCCCAGCCTCCTGATTATCCCAGGCCCCCTCCCAACCATCAGCCCAGGACCCTTTCAACCCAGGCACCCCCCCCACTGGTCCAGATTTCCCACACGAAGATGTCGGCACCCCCGTAGACCCCTGGTGCCTTCAGCTAAGAGTGCCGCTTGACCCCAGTCCCCCATAAGCTTAAGCCTCTCCCCATGGTGCTGCGGGGCTGCAGCCCTCCCCGGAATCTGCCCGGATCTCACTCCCTGGGCACTTGACAGAATAAGGCCTAAAACCCCAGGGCACAGAGAACTGCTTGAACCTGTGGGGCCCTGAAATGGGCCCTTTCTCTTTTTCCAAAAATACACACATAGAAGTGTTAATACAGCATAAGAGAGTTTCTGCCTGTGGCCTTGGCAGGGATGACCAAGCTTGTAAACTCCCCTCAGCGTGCAGGTGGTGAGGTAAGCAGGCTTGAAGATTACTGGCGGGGCACGGTCCTGGCCAGTTGCCCTTTCTGCCTCCCTGCCCTTCTCCTTGCTCCTGGATTGTAGAACCCACGCACAAGAACTGTAGGACTTATGAAAAATGCACCAGAGGATGGAGAAAGAAGAATCATGTGGAAACCCCTCCTTTTCACTTGTGACATCATAAGCATTTGCCACTACGTTAAAAATCCTTCCTAAACATTCCTTGTTTTGTTTCATTTTTCCATGCTGATGAAGGTCGCACGTGATCAGGACACCATTTGGGGGAGATTCAGAAAAATATGAAGAACACAAAGCACCGGGCTGGCCACTGGGAGCCTCTTTCCCACCAGTCCCGTTCCAGACACTCCCACCATTTTGCATCCCGCCTTCCCGCCCCTCATGTCATCTGTGCATCGTGTATATACTTCCTTTGATCACGCTGTGATGTTACTGTGCATTTTGCACAGTTGAATACTCCCATCACATGACTGGGGGAAGGGTAATTGATCCCACCAAGCACGACTGTTGGGTATTTTTGTAGTGACTCTCGGTGCCTAAATCGGGCACGCCCTGATCTGGCGCCAGGGGAGTTCCCACAAGGGAGTGCCCCAAACCCTCCCGAGATGGGGCCGGCTGGGATTCCAAACAGAAGTCCTGAACACCAGGGCGATGGGCCCAGGGCGTTACTGGGGGAGCTCACAGAGGGCTGCATCCCCGGGTGGACGGAGGCGAGGGGTGTTCTACCCAGCTGTGTCCGCAGGGAGGGGTCAGGATATGAGTTTACAAGGGGTTTGAGGAAGTCTTCTCAGGGATGGGGCCAGTTTCTTTGTAGTGAACTTAGATACCTCAATCATGCCCCGGGATGTTCAAGGCCCAGGTTTGTGTTCAAGTCCCCTGGGAAACCTGCAGCTGGCTGGTCACAAAGAGAAAGCGGGGCACCGGGGGATGGCCCTACAGTCCACCCCCAGCAGCTCTGACATCTCGCACATCCCTGAGCCAGCAGGAAATCTGGGGTCACCTGTGAGGTCCTTTCCCCTAACTTTGTGGAACACTGCGGACAGAACCCACGCCGGCAGTGAACACCGGTGCGCGTGCCCAGACCTGCAGCCTCCGTTCCCAAGGCTCACTAGCACGGCTTTCTGCCAGGGAGCCCGTCCTGGAAAGCACTTTCCCGCAGACGGCCAGGAGTCACCCCCATCTGGCCTGTGGGATGTAAGTGCTTCTGCAAATGCAGCAGGACGGACGACTGCACCTCTCAGGCTGTGGTATGCTCACAACTCTCAGTCTTTAAAAGGGCCCAGGTTGCCCCTGCAAGGCCATCCGCAGGTCCAGCGCCATTCGCTTCTGTGGGACCGCTTTCCTCGCTGTGGCTGTGGCAACGTTCACGGTCTCAAAACCAAGCTCGATGTCACCCAAACTGTGGCTCGAAGCTCTGAAGGGCGTTCGCTTTTCCAGCAATAACCAACAGAGCCTTCCGGGAGCACACACAGCCAACACGTGACCCCAGTGAGAAAGAGCAAGGCGGACCCCCCGCCCCCGCCAGACGGGCTGGTTGAGGGGCCGAGGATGGAGTTGCGGGTGCTGGAGTGTGCGAGGGAAGCCAAGGGTGTCCCCCCCAAACCCCCCGGGGGGAGCCGGGGTCAGAGGTTAGGACCACAGAGCCACCAGTGCCACTCAGGGCTGTCCTCTGTGTCCCTGAATCCGACGGCGCAGACACCGGGCGTCGGGAGGAGCCCTCAGCGCCTGGTGTCCTTAGGGTGGTTGTGTTGTTCCCAACAAATCTCCACCCTCCGGGCGCGTCCCTGCTGCAGGGCCAGCCACCAAAGCCGCCCCACTTGCCACACGGCCCCTGCCAGTGGGCTGGTCTTCGGGGCAGCTCTGGCTTTGGCGGTCCCCTCCCAGCAGGACATGTTTAGGGGAAAACTTAGGTGTGTCCAGAGGTGCTCCGTGTCACCCCCCAGCCGCTCGCCTCTGCGCGTGCGGCGCTGGGGTATCTAGGTGCCACTTCCGTGCGTCGTTCCGCTGTCCGGGCTTGTGCAGGGATGCAGTCTGCGCCCAGCAGCAGCATGCGCGGCCCGCCAAGGAGTCACCCTGGCTACTCGGGCACAAGACCGCATGCCCGGCAGGTGGTCGTCCTCGCGTGCGGGCCTGTGCCGGCTGGGACAGGAAGACGTGTCCGAGGGCGTCCAGGTGCCAGTGGATGGAGCAGCCCGGGAGAGGGCAGCTCGAGCTGACAGCGGAAAGACAGAGACGAACTAGGGAGGGGGGCCTCCTGCCCCTCCTCCGTTGTAAGACTGGCGTCGGGACCCCCGTAATCTCTGCAGCCTTGGGGGTCTTCGCAGGGGCTGCCCCAGACCCCCCGTCCAGAGCAGGAACAGTGGCGGCTCCACATGGGCACGTCAGGCCGAAACCCACCTCTCTGGTGCTGCCCCGGCGGCCACGGGCACAGGGCACTGCCTGCCCACTGCCCACGTGCCTCCCACGCTCCCCATCCAAGAGGAAGTGGGGTCAGGCCCAGGGCAGGGGTGGCCTCCTGCCTGGGGAGGAAGGGTCCCATCCAGCCTGGTGGCACTTCCCACCCGTCCCGGGCGTTAAGGGACGAGGAGAGCAGAGGCAGGGTGTTCCCTGCGGAACTGGGCTTAAGGCAGTGTCTGATTCTTCCGGAGCCCCCGCTCGCGCCGGGCCCTTCCGTGGACCAGACGTTGGTAACCCACTTTCCTGCACACCGGGGCCTCATTCGAGGCGCGGTTCTCAGTGAGGGGCGTCCTATCGGGACCTCACTGTGCTTCCTCCAGAGCCCCTTTTCCTCCAGCCGCCCTGCCCACTCTGGGTGGTGAGGCAGATGGAACCGCCCTCCTTTACTGCCCGCTGGATCAGGGAGCCTGTGACATACGTCCCTTGATCACTGGTGACGGTGCCCCGGTACCACGCAGGCGTTGAGAGGGCCGTGGACTCGGGAAGGCCGACGTCTGATTTGCCCTTCGACAGGAAAGCCGGCAAGGAGCCACCCAGGGATCTGCGTGTGTCTGCGTGTCTGCGCGTGTCTGCGTGTGTCTGCGCGTGTCTGCGTGTGTCTGTGAGTCTCTGCGCGTGTCTGCGCATGCGCACGCACCGGGCTCCCCTCCTCCCGGGGAGGCCCCTCACTCAGTCCCCTCGTTTAGGCTCCCCCGGCCCTTGCGGAGGTCGGAGGTCAGACTTGCACCGTCTCTTCTGTTTCTGGGTGGACACTGGCGAGCCGCCTTGTGGGGCCAGTTCCCCAGTAGCGTTTCCGTGACTTCCCTCCCGACGCATCCAGCCTGCTGCGTCCGCTGCTGCAGAAGAGGCCGCGGCTCCCGCTCCCACGCCCCGCTAGCGGTGGTGGCCGGTGAGCGGCCGCGTGCGGCGCTGTGGCCACAGCCCCCATGTCTGCCCACGTTCTGCCCCACAAGGGCCTTCCGCTTACGGACCATCGACCCCTTTCCTGCCGCGCTACCCACAGCGTCTGCCGCTTCAGGACTGCCCAGGGATCTGCACACGGAGTTACTGGGCGCGGCTCCGTCCCGGGCTGCTGTCGCGTTCCAGACTCCACCCGTGTGGGTGAACAGCCGCGCCAGCGCACCCGGGAGGCTGGTTTTAAACCCACGGTCTACCGTCCAGGTCCCGGCAGGGCCTGTGGCTCCGCAGACAAGCCTAGATGCACGGCGGGAGCCCCGGCGGGAGAGCTGCCTGTGCTGTGGCCGCCACGGGCCTGGCCAACAGGCCGTCCACCGGCCGGTAACCGGCGAGCTGTTTCCACTTCCATGGCACGTATCCAGGGAGCGCCTCCGTTTCCAAGAGGCTTGGCAACCTGCAAGGAACCAGCGCCAACAGGCACGGCTTTGCTCGGCCCCTGAACACGGGGCCAGCCGGTTCCTTCCCAGTCCGCCGTCTCGGGGGGGCGGCACTGCCAGGGCGTGTTCTTGCGCCACCGAGGCTCTTGCCTGAGCAAAGGAACCTTCTCCTCCAGCACCTGAGTCCCGTCCCACCTCCTCTTTCAGGCCTGCGATGGCCTGAGACGTCGGGCCGGGTGGGGAGGGCAGGTGCGCCGGTCTCCAGCGGGCCTACGAAGGTGCGCGATTCTTTCACCGTGGGCCCGCGCGGATGCCGCTACCTCATCAGTCGTGGCTGGTGGCAAACCTAAGTCTGACTCTTGGCCCCTGGACTTCCTGCAGGTTTACCACCATTCTCTGGATTGCAGGTGTTCTAGGCCTTTTGGGTGGCCTTCTGCAAATGCTCAAACCTGAAGAAGTTAGCAAAATAACCCCATAATGTTCCCGTGAATGCCAGGCTCATCGCCCTAAACCACAGCAGACGGCAGGGGCTGCGCAAGTGCCCCTGGGAGCCCCGACAGAAAGGCCCACTGTGGGCCCTCCCGGGGCAGGCAGGCTCGCCCTGGGACTCTGGGTCTGAGGAGATGCTGGAGAACGCGTGTGCTAAACCCAGGGCCCCATGCTGCGTGCCTCAACATGGAGGCAGCCTTTCCAGTGTCTGAGCCACATTTGGGATGCCGGGGTGTGTTCCCCGAGCCCCCCATTCAGCTCTCAGTGTTCGGTGATCCCTGAGGCGTCGGCGTTTACACCAGCCGCACGGCCCACTCTCCTGCTGCAGCCACCCCCGCCGGGTCCACAGTGCCCGGATCTCGGCCTGCAGGAGCCCTTGGCCGCCCGGCCTGCCGTCCACACCACGGCGGCTGCTGCGGACCCCAGCCCTGACCAGGGCACTGCCGCCGACACGCAGAGCCACCAGTGGTTCCTTTTCCTTTGTTTCTGCGTCTCTCCGCCACCCCTGTAGTCCAGCTGCAGAGTCTGGCCGGGGACCCTGCCTCCCCGACTCCCGGTAGTTGGAGTTCCCATCTTCCCTCACGACCCACTAAGCCCGGCACTGGCAGCCCATGGTGGAGCCAGTGCCCTTCTGCCCTGGGAGCCGTCGGGGCACAGCCACTTCGTGGCTCCTTGACCCGCAGTTCCCATGGAGGGAGGAGCGGCTTCAGCCGCGCTCGCTGCTCTCGCCATACCAAGGCACCACGGCTGGCAACCCACGAGTCCAGAGAGACTCGCCTTTCTAGGACCCCCCCAGCGCAGGGAGCGGAGTTTGGCAGCGCTGGCGGCGAGCCCGCCGGGAGCCTCCCCGAGGGCGTCAGCCAAGTGCTGTGCTGTGCGCCTCTCGTGACCACACCCCTGGCCACCGTGACAGTCCCAACTTCCTTCGAACTTGGTCTCTAGGTCTCTCTCTGGAGAGTGGCCAGAAGCAAAGAGTCACTTTCCAGGGGAGTCGGGAGTCAGGGGAGACACGGAGGCTGCACGCAAAACACGCCGCAGCAGAAGCGGCCTTTATTACTTACACGTGCGGAGCGAACAGCGCCAGCCGCAGCGGGAGCCGTCGGGGACGCGCTCAACCTGAGGGTGGGCGGCAGGAGGGCCTGAGGGCCAGAGTCCTCACTGGGTCCATGACTTTGGCCCGGAGAAAATGATCTCGGACCTCAGGTGTCCAGAGCTGTAAGAGAGAAATACGTCGTGTTTATACCCAGCAAGCCTGTGGTCACTTGTAACAGCAGCCGCAGAGAAGCAGAGACGAGGATGATGGACCCAGGGCTGTCCCTGGACTTTCGCAGTTCCTAGGTGTGTTTGCCTCTGTGGGCCCCCGTGAAAATATTACCAAGTTATATTCATGAGCCTTTATAAAGTGATATTAAAAATTATATATTTTATGACCACTTTGGCATAAAGATGAATACATTCCAGGATGGAGTGGTCATTATGTTATGTTCATTTTTTTTTTCCTTCTAGTTTTTTTTCTATTTTTTTGAGATGGAGTCTTGCTCTGTCGCCCTGGGTAGACGCAGTGGCGTCACGATAGCTCACTGCAGCCTCGCACTCCTGGGTTCCAGCCATCTTCCCGCCTGGGACTCCCGAAGTACTAGGATTAGGAATATTCTTTGTTTGGAGGCACCCGGCCTCAGAAAAAGAATATTAAAGGCTAACACTCACCTAACGTTGCAGCCATGTTTTGCTTATTGGAAGGGGCGACTTGGGGGCAAGAAGGCAGGCGAACATTAGTGGAAGATGATGATGGAGGTGGTGCTGGAGAGGACGGCGTGGGTGCTCTGGAATCAGGATTTGGTTCTGCTGCTGGAGGTGGGAGCTCACCGCTGAAGTCGGTTTCTTGAAGGTGGCATCTAGGGTTGTTTGCACAGCCTTTTTCTTGTTTCCATCATAAATGTCCTTATAGCCGCTGAGTGTTCTCACTGACTGCACAGTAAACCTCTGTAAACTGCCCCAGGTGATGTCAGGCTCTTGCTCCTCAAGCTTAGCAAATCCTGCTTTCAATGAGACGAAAGGCTTCGGCTAGTTCTTTTTGTTGTGAACTTTCTTGGCTCTGGATCTCCTGAATCTTTGTGTTCTCGCGATTCTGTCAGCTGCTTCCGTATCTATCTGACAGTCTGGCCGCCAGCATCAAGACGCTGCGCCAACGGTCCGCTTATGCCACGCAGGTTTGTTTACAGTCGTGGAAGAAACTGTTCCCCAACTATCAATTTAATTATCTAATTGTAAACTACCCTTCCGGGGGGCCTTGGGAGCCCATTCGGAAGCGTGGAATGCCATGGGTCCGGTCGTCTGTCACCGGGCACTGCCTGTGCTACCACTCGCCCCTGGTCAGAGCTGCGGACACACAGGCTCAAGCCAATCCACAAGCCAGTCGGTATTGCGGACCATACACCGTGGTGTACTTCACCGATACATAAATGTTACGGATAAAATTCCCACATCGAACGAAGTGACATTTAACATCAAGGGAAAAGGGGATAGGAAACCAGTGTGAGGAGAGTGATGTGGACCAGCAGAGTGGGCCGTCTGGTCAGTCTTTAGCATCTTGCAAAGCAGAGTCCTTGATTTTGGCAGAGCCTTTGGCTGCAGATGCCGGGTGCTGACCAGCAGTGACAGAACGGTGCCTAGCGAGATGGCCCTGTGGAGCTGGTGACGTCCTGCTCTTGATATAGCCCTTGAGTCCTCCCGTGAGGCTGGCAGTAAAGGGCGTGCTGGTCATGCCCTTGCTGGCCAGGTGTAGTCTCCACCAATAAGGGGGACACATGTGGTCCTGTTGGCATGGTGCCTTTTGAGATGTGAGGCGGAGTCTTTTCTAAGACGGAGTCACTTACATCAAGGATGCTCTTGGGCTGGATGCCCATCGAGGGCAACGGCGGGCTCCCCGGGGCAGCTGCAGGGTGTGGAGCCCCAGGACGGCTCTGCCCGCCCCCTCCCCGTTGATCCACCCTCCCTTAGCACCACCAGAGCCCAACAGCTCTCTCTTCTGTAAGGAGGAGTACACGCCAACGTAACGGTAGTGCTCCCAGCAGTCTCGCTGAAGGAAGGACAGCCCAGGACGCCGTCTGGGCGGGCGGCGGCGCTGCGCCACGCGCACTGCAGATGGAGCCGGCACAGTCGATGCAGGAGTGACGGCGGCTCTGGAAACCCGGCGGATTTCCTTGGTGACGGCTCCCACACTATCGTCTGGCTACGGGGAATGACCCGCAGGAGCAAGGGGTCGTGTGGGGGCCCGTCTGGAGTGCCCGGGTGCCGGGGTGGGGGTGACGCACGTTGGCTGTGGCCTCGCTCTCGCCGTCGCCCGGGTGATGCACCCGGTCGGTCAGGGCCTGTCCGCCTCCGCCGCAGCCACGAGCAGCACGGAGGGACTTCCAGTGAGACCATGTTTGAGGACAGGGACAAGTGTCTCCTATGGCAGAAATGGTCAGAGCTGCTGGCATCCGTCGGAGGGTGTCAGTGGTGACATTCTGAATTACTTAATGTGCATCCTGTGGGCGTTTCTGGCCATCTCCGTGGTGCGTGTTTGCACCACGCGCCTGGGCCTGTGGGCAGCAGCTACGTGGGGACCTGGACCCTGCTGATGGGGGAGCTGCCCCGGAGCTGGCAGCCTCCCGGCCAGAGCCTCGGGAAAGAGCCGCTGCTCACTTTGGCAGCCTCTTTTCCAAGTTCTGCAAGAACGAGGCGAGAGGCATGAGGTGCTTTCAGAGGCAGCTGCTACTGCAGTCTCTGTTGCCTTTGGAGCTCCAGTTGGCGTGTGCTTCTCAGCGTAGAAGAGATCAGTTTCTCCTTCCCCTTGAAGACCTTGTGGATGTCATTGTTCGCAGGCCTGCAAGCGGCCTTCGCCAAACCATTCATCAGTCTCCTTGGGAACAGCTGTCTGGTTCTCTTCTCTGTGGAGTACCACACACCCTGAACTCTTCCCCTTCGTCTTCTGGGCCTTTGGGAGCTTGCAGGAGACCCTCGTCATCAGCTGCAACATTGCCAGGTGCAGGAGGCGCAAGACCACCCGGCTGGGGAAGCACCGGTGCTGAGGGTCATCCTTGTGACCGCCATCCCCGCCTACCCCAACTCCACACGCACCAGAGCATCCGCGGGCTCATTTCCCAGCCGCTAAATGACTGTGGGGCCCTTGGGTCCTCCCAGCTCTTTGGCTACATCGACGACCCCAGCATGACCCGGCTTGTGGGCTGCATTCCAGACTGGCCAGCGGTCCAGGTTTACTTGGCCCAAATACATCATGTTTAATTAGCAACAAGATGGCAATTATTTTGGGAAAAACACAGAATCGTTGTTTAAAAAATAAACAAAAGATACATTATTATTCCACTGAAAGATTGCCGGCAGGGACAGCCAAAACAAGAGCTCTGTGTGAAAGGAGGGGAAAAGGATGAAACCTTTTTTAAAAAACAAACCCATCAAATAGCATCGATGACTGGGCATCTCACAGCTTTGACCCATATGGGTTTCAAGCTGTGTTTCTTAAAGAGTTTGCTAACTGCTGTGGGGCATGTGGGTGGATGTCAAGGGTGTGGTTTGTATGAGGATGAGGATGGATGTGAAGCACCAATGCCTACTCGAGAAACTCTTACCCCTTGTGCTCAGGGCTGATGCTCATAACTTAAAAAACACATGAAGCTTTGAGTCCAAAAGGCAAAGAGCTAGTGTACGTATTTATTGGTTTCTGGGGTTTCGCTGCTATGTTACATTTGCACTTATTTTGTTGGCGAAGAAGAAGAAATTAAATTTGAACACAATGAAAAAATAAAAATTAACAAAAAGGTAATGATAGCCCAGCGCAGTGACTCAACCCTGCAGTCCCAGCTCCTCAGGAGGGTGAGGAGGGAGGACTGTTTGAGCCCAGGAGTTGGAGACCAGCCTGGACGATATAGCGAGATCCATATAAAAAATTAAAAATACAATAAAAAGTATAGTCTAGTAAATACATAAGCCAGTAACAGTCATTTATTATCATTATCAGATACAGTAAGTCCTCAGCTAACATGGTCGGTACATTCTTGGAAACTGTCCTTAAGCGAAACAGTGTGTTGAGGGAAACCAACACCACCATAGGCTGACTGGCACAGCAAGAGTTACGTTCCTACGGCATATTTCTGCCCACAAAAATATCGCCAGATGCCTAAATAAAGACTCAAAACACTTGTAATAGTAAAGGCTGAAATCCACGTGAGCTCTACATACATTTAAGAGAGATTAGCCTTTCTGCTCAGCTGTTCTGCGGAGGAGGGCCATGCACCCAGCGGCAACGGCAGGGACCCTGACGCCCCTCTTCACCTGGGCTGGCAGCAGCACGTGGGCACGCGGTACAGCCGACCGGCCGAGAGGTCTGCAGAGGCAACGCCTGGCAAAGGCATCGTGTGTCTGGACCCCACCCCTCCGCAGCAAGGTGCCCCGAGTGAGATGTCAAGCCGAAGTCCGCCCTGGCAGGGGCTCCAGCTGGGAAGAGTTCAGGGCAGCTGGCACCCACAAGAAGGTGGCCCTGACCGCTGGTGTTTCTGTGGCTCAATGAAGGCAGGACAAGTCCACCGAGTCCCTGCGGGCCGACGTGTAGCGGCCGAGGGAACAGCTCTGGGCTCAACCACTTCCCCAGAGAGCCCCGGGCCTCCAGGAAGGGAACCAGTTCCGCGGAAGAGCTCGCACCGCCCCCCCAGACAAGCTGACGGGACCAGTCACGCCCACGTGGAATGCCACAGGGAATACCTACAAGGAGGAGGAAGCCGGGGTCACCGCGGGGTAATGCAAGTCCCCGCGCGGCCCATGCCGACGCCCGGCTCTTCAGCACAGGGGCAGAAACAGCCGAGGAAGCCTCAGGACAGGATGTCGAAAGAAAAAATAAAGCCCCTCGGGGGACGTGTGACAGATCAGCAGTAAAGCTGAGAGGAGAAAAAGAAAGATTAGTAAAAGCAAGTAAGATAATTACTGACCCGACTTTTGGTGGGCCAGTGAGTGGCCACGGCTGCCGCGGTGATGGGCGGCATAACCGACGGCCAAGTCGCTGAGCGCTCTGGCACCGATGATCGTCACGCATTGGTACGATGACTGGACACTTTGTGAGTTTCCATTTCACAACACACTCGTACTCATTCACTCATTCGCTCTCCAACCTGATCACTCCAGTGCGGGGGTGCGAGTGGTGCCGGTCCGCCCACGGCAAGGCCCGCGCACTCACACTCGCTGGGACGGGGCAGACGCGCCAGCCCCCCTCGCGTGCACATCTGTGGGATGTGGGAGGAAACCGGGGTACTCGGACAGCTCCCAAGCAGACGTGGGGAGAACACGCAGACCACACAGACGGCGGCCCCACTGTTGTTGAACGTGTCGTTTCAGACGCAGGGCGGAGAGCGGCGGTGAAATCCTAGCTCACCGCAGCCTCGAACTCCTGGGCTTGAGCGATCCTCCCGCCTCAGCCTCCCCCGGTGCTGGGATCGCAGGTGTGCGCCACCACGCCCAGGCGTGATTCTTTTTCCTCATCAATGGTATAAGGAAACCACGGTAAACGAAATGACGTTATTGGAGGAGCTGCTGTGTCATGTGCAATACTGAGCATTGCGGGCCGGGCGCAGTGGCTCACGCCTGTAATCCTAGCTCTCTGGGAGGCCGAGGCGGGCGGATTGTTTTGAGCTCAGGAGTTCGAAACCAGCCTGAGCAAGAGCGAGACCCCGTCTCTACTAAAAATAGAAAGAAATTAACTGGACAACTAGAAATATATAGAAAAAATTAGCCGGGCATGGTGGCGCATGACTGTAGTCCCAGCTACTCCGGAGGCTGAGGCAGGAGGATTGCTTGAGCCCAGGACTTTGAGGTTGCTGTGAGCTAGGATGACGCCATGGCACTCACTCTAGCCTGGGCAGCACAGTGAGACTCTGTCTCAAAAAAAAAAAAAATACTGAGCATTCTGTACACGCTATACTTTCACACAACGTACTACGTCTGTTTCCGCACAGTAGGTCTATTTGCACCAGCATCGACACAACGCCTGGACAACACCTTCCCGAGATGTTAGGACGGCTACCACATCACTAAGTGACAGAAAATTTTCTGCTCCGTTGTATTAATAATATTTCTTACCATAAGGAAGCATTTCTTTGAGGTTTAACGTGGAATCAAACAAACAAAATGTATGTAAGCACAAATCCATGTTGAGTCACAACACGGCGAAGGACAGAGTGAAAACAAAACTGATCGCGGAAACCTCGGACGGAGGAAAGAACAAAGGCGGATGCGCGTGGGTCAGGAGCTGGTGTCTCCTGCCGCCGGCCCGGTGCCAGAGAACTGGGGCACAGGTCTTTCCTCTGACCCCCACCGACGTGCAACTCCAGCTCTGGCATCGAGGACGCGGTCGCCGCAGCTGCCCGTGCAGCGCGTGCGGGAAAATGCAAGTTCCCCACCACACACAGAGGAACGAACACTGGGCCGTGCTGGCTTGGAGCGCTCAACGAAATTGTCACAAAATGGATGGAACAAACGCCAGAAGATAGTTGTGAGGCACAAGAGACGTGCCTCGGCACTTTCCCGAGGCAGAGACAGCAGGTGCGAAGCAGCCCTGACTGCTTTAGAACTGCCTCAGCTTGGGCTGGTCTGAGACTTGCTTTGGTCTCCCTCTCGGTTTGGGGTGCGGTTTTTCTGTGCTGTCCCGGGACTTTTCCGAAACAGCACCACACCTTCCATGACGTGGAAGGTCACGGAAGACATTTATGCCAGTTGCTGGGCTGCAGCCGCGGCATGGGCACCCTGCCCATGCTGACAGCACCGGTGGTCACCGCTGCCGGGTGTGCGGCACCTCGCCATTGCCGGGGGTCACGCCTTAGTGCTGCTCTACGCGGTCACCAAGAAGGGAATCCCGGAAGAGCCGAAGGCCTTCTCTGAGCTCATCCCAGAGGTCAAAGCTGACGACAGCGTACGTTCTGCACCGTGCCAGTGGGCAACAAGAGCGACGAGAACCGCGGGAGGCAGCCCTGAACGACGGTGCCAGGCGCCATGTGTTGGAGTAGAAGTTTCCATCCTGGAGACCTCGGCCAAGGCAGATGGGAAGGTGCAGGAGCTGATCCACATGCTGCAGAACCGCGAGAAGAAGCCCCCCACTTGCCTCCAGGGACTCCAGAAGAAATCCCAGATGCCCGAGAGCTGTTCGAGGTTGATTTTTTTGTGCTGTGGTTTTACACTGTAACAACTAGATGTCAATAAACGTAACTTTTAAGTGGATAACTATTATTTTCCCCAGGCAAGAGGATTCAAATTATTAAAACATTGGCATTTGAGGAAGAGAACAGGAAGGAGCATAGTGTATTTAAAATAAGACCTTTTTTGGGGCGGCCAAGGCGGGAGGATCTCCTGAGGCCAAGAGTTTGAGACCGCCAGCCTAGGCAACACAGCAAAACCCTATCTCTACAAAAAAAATTTTTAAAAAATAGCCAGGCCTGGTGGTGCATGCCTGTAGTCCCAGCTACTTGCGAGGCTGAGGCCGGAAGATCGCTTGCGCCCAGGAGTTGAGGCTGCAGTGAGCTACAATCATGCCACTGCTCTTCAGCCTGGGTGACAAAGCGAGACTCTGTCTCAATAAAATAAAATAAAATGAAATAATCCCTCAATATCAGTAAATAGCCAAGGGTTCAATTTCTCCTTTGTTCCTGCTCTCTTTTTCCTGGCTAGTTGGTTTGTATCAGGACCCTCCAAGGTTCAGCTGCTCTTAAGGAATCTCCCTCCTCCCTCCCCTCTCTCTCCCTGCTCCCATCTCCCCACCTCTCACCCGAGGCTCCGAGGCTCCGCCAGTCTGGATCCCGGGGTCCCACTCACTGCTGGCGCCCTTCCTTGGAAGGATCAGAGCCCAGATCAGTGCCTGGTGGCTCATGGGGGCTGTGGGGATGTTTCTGCGTTTGGAGTGCAGACACAGCCCCGGAATGTCTCAGTTTCTGTGCCCAGCCCAAGTGCGTCACCTGCTCCTCAGATGCCTCTTGATGGCGGCCCTCACTCTGCAGTCAGGGGAATTAAAAATGTCCCTGTTGGCCGGGCGCGGTGGCTCACGCCTGTAATCCTAGCTCTCTGGGAGGCCGAGGCGGGCGGATTGTTTGAGCTTAGGAGTTCGAGACCAGCCTGAGCAAGAGCGAGACCCTGTCTCTACTAAAAATAGAAAGAAATGAATCCAACAACTAAAAATATATAGAAAAAAATCAGCCGGGCATGGTGGCACATGCCTGTAGTCCCAGCTACTCGGGAGGCTGAGGCAGGAGGATCGCTTGAGCCCAGGAGTCTGAGGTTGCTGTGAGCTAGGATGATGCCAGGGCACTCTAGCCTGGGCAACAGAGTAAGACTCTGTCTCAAAAAAAAAAAAAATGCCCCTGTCTACACACATACATATAAACCAACACACGCGCGTCACCTGCTCTTCTCTCCGTGAAACCCCTGCCTGCCCTGATGACAGTCACAGACACTGAGAGAAGCAGGGAGGAGCCAGAAACCACCAGTGGGGTCCCCAGCGGCCAGTAACAGAGAGAAGAGCAAAGAGGAGTCCTGCCTTTGCCCCTCAGATGGTGGCTCCTCTGGTGACTATTTAGAATTCAATGGATGTTTATTGCACAATCAAAACTCGCATTTGGTAAGAAATAAAAACCAATAGTCCAGCCAAACACGCCATCCACATCTTCCCAATTTGAGAGCAGGAAGAATCTTGCACCTTAACTCCCTCCCAGGCTGCGCCAGGCCGCCCGGCCCCAGCTCCCTCCCTCCCTGCTGTCACTCAGCAGTCCCCTTGCTCTTGGTCCTGCCCAGTCGATGGGAGGGCAGCCTCTAGTCTCCAGGTAGGGGAGGGGCAGCAGAAAGCAGAGAGAACAGCTCAAGACAGCCCTTGTCAAGGTGCACCTGACTAGCTGCTTCTCGCTTTTTGCTTGACCTGACGCACCTTCTCCAACATTCCCGATTCGTGTTGACAGGTATCATGGTTTTCCCTCTGGCACGAACACTGCACAAACTAGTGACCCGCATCGCGCAGGTTTGCTGAGCCCTGCTGGTAACAGGCTCCGAGCACCTTGCTCTCACGTCCTCATTTGAGGCCCAGAGAAGAAAGTCTCCTCAGCCAGGTCGCACAGTGAGTGGGCTTAGGGCTGGAGCCTGGACACGAAGCCAGGCACGTCCATTTAAGATTCTTGCTGTTCGCCGGCAGCTCAGTCCCCTCCGGTGACCCCACTTTGGGCGGACTTGTGTGCCGACAGTGGGATGCGAGCCCCGTGCAACTGCCCACCCTTTTGGGGTTTGCGGGCAAGGACGGCACAGCCTTGGGGAACTGGAGTTCGGAGCCCCGGTGGGTAATAGTGACCCAAACTGCGGCACGGGCCCCCGGGCTCTTTTAATGCTCTGCCCTCAGTCTTGAAATTGCCGACCATTTCCGAACAAGGAACCTGGCATTCCATTTTGCACAGAGGCCCCTCGAGGTATGTTTTGGGTCCTAATAACAGTCCCCTGGGAGTGTGCCTTTAGCAATGCCTGTGCCTTGGCTATTTGGTGGCAGGGGGAGGATGGCTTTTAAGGGGCAGCTGCCAAGCAGGCCCGTGTTTGCCATTCCAGTGTCTGAGTGGATCCCGGATGCAGACCTGGGCTCAGAGCCCACCCGGCTCCCGCAGGGTCCGCTACCAGCGCAGAGGCCCAGGCGCTCGGCACCCGCGGCTCGCTGGGTAAGTGCCTGGCTCCTGCAGGAATTCTGAGGGCTGGCAATGGAGTCGGGCCTTGCCGGGCGTTAACCCCCACCCCGAACCCATAGATTTCGCCAGTGGATGGAGTCAGGGACTCTGGTGGTGAACTCCACGCCTCCCCCAGAAACTGTGTGCACCATCTGTGGGCACTGAGATCTGGGCACCCTCTAGGGCCCCCGAGAACAGCCACTCACAGGGTTCCACCCCACAACCAGGGTCTCGGCCTCTCCGCCTGAACGGGCTGGCCGAGGCGGACAGACTAGGGTGCTACAGCAAGGGGTCACCCAGAAGGCCAGCCAGGTGAGGACAAGGCCGCTGGGCTGTGGGTGCACGGCCCAAACATGTGCCCATTTATCTTAAAGAAGGACGGGGGAGGAGGATGCAGGGCTGTGCTGAGCAGAGGAAGCGCATGGACTTGGCTCAGGCAGGGGGATCCCCCATGCCCTGGGGCGCGGGCAGGGAGAAGCCCAGCCCTGTCCCCTCCCAGGTCACCTGTCTCCCTCCCCTCCCCAGGCTCCTGGGCCCACTTGCCTCTGAAGCCCAGTATCCGGGATGAGCCAGAGGACGCCACGCGGCCCTCCTCAGACCAGCAGGCAGTGATGCTCGGAGCAGCAGGCCCCAAAACACAGTGGCCGCCTCCTTTCATCTCTCACGCAAGTCGGAGGAGGTGCCGCCGCAGAGGCTGCTGCAGGGGTCTCGGGAGGGGCCCGGGCGCCCCGCAGAGGGCGGCCCTTCAAGTGCGTCCACCGCGGGAGGGTCTTCACCTGGGTCACCCACTTCGTGGAGCACCAAAGCCCTACGGCGAGGAGGCCCTGCCCGTGCCTGAGTGCGGTAAGGCCTGCACAGCTCCGTCCTCGCCGAGCGTCGCAAGATCCACCTGCTGGAGCTGCCCGGGAAGAAAGCCCCCCAGAGCAAGGGGGACCACGTCGGGGGGGGGGGGGCCCAGCCACGCAAGGCCCCAAGAAGCCCTTCTAGTGCGGCATCTGCGGGAAGGCCTTCCCCTGGAGGGTCCACCTCATCGACCACCAGAAGCTCCACGCTGCCCAAGACCACGTGTGACCGCCAGGCCCCAAGTCCCTTGGAAAGATCCTGGACAAACGCTCGGCTGCCGCCGCCCAGGACGGGAGGGCCTCGCGCTGGAGGTATCGGATCTCCCACACGGCCCTCAGCTTTTCAGTGCATCCTACACAGCACGTTTGCAAGCGGCTCAAAGAGGAGCTTAATTAATGTCTTATATTCCAGAAGCCTTTTCCGGGGGACCCAGCTTCCCTGTGACCTGGTGGCAGCGTCTGCCGCTGGGTTTTCGTAGCGCTGTTGATATCCTGGAGGCCGGTGAGGGCCAGAGCCGGCCAGGGGCAGCCCCAGCTCCGGAGGAGGATGCGGCTGACCCTGCCGCCCTCCAGCCAGCTCAGCCGGCTTGGAACCTAGCAAATAAACAGGGTTTCCCCTCCTTTTTTTGGTAAAACGCACGTAACATAAAATTCACCATTTTAGTCATTTAAAAATGCACAACGCAGTGGCATTAAGGACATTCCCAACACTGTGCAGCCGCCACCATCAACCAGGCGCAGAAGGTTTTTAACACGCCCTGGTGGCCCCACAGGCACCCACTCCCCACCCCCGCCCTCCAGCCCCTGCCAGCCACTACTCTGCTTCTGCCTCCAAGGATTTCAGGGTCAGGGTTTTTAGGTCCGATCAAAACTGACCAGCACATGTTTTGTTTGACTCACAGAAGAAGTTTTTTTTGGGGGATAGATGCCGACATTTTTTTAAAAAACCATAAAAATCAGGCTTTCCAGTCGGCCTTGGAGAACCAGATGCTCTCCCAAGAGCGGGGCCACCTCTCCTGGCCGGCGGCTGGAGCAGAGAGCAGGCAGCCGGCGTCCACAGCCCCCGCCGCCATCCCCAAGCCCTGGTCCCGGCACTTGTCCTTTTTCAAACGAAAGCCTTGAAGTGTTTTTTTTCTTTTTTTCCTTCCGGCTTCACTTGGAAACACAGTGTTCACTTGACTTTGAATCCATGCAAGCAGAGACCTTCCCTTCGAATCATTGCTAAGTCGCCTTTCAACTCAAAAAGCCTTCGGACCTGCCCAACCCCTCTGCTGCCCTGCGGGGCCTCCGCCCCCCAGGCCCCTCCGCCGCCCTCACCTGTCAGCCGTCACCTCCTTTGCCTTCGCCTCCTTTCCCTTCTCAGAACTGCCCCGCACTGGCCTCTGGACCTGGCTTCTCGGCTCCCTCCGCATCCCCGGCTTTTCCCTGCAGCCCCCACTAGGGGCGTCTGGCTCTGCCCCAGGCCGGGTAGAGACTGCCATCCTCAACGCCCTCCGCCCTGCCTGTTTCCACACTCACTCCTACTGAAGGGCTCTTCCTGTGCCTCAAACAGCCTCCACTGCCACACTTTACCTCGCCCAGCACAGAACCAGCCCTCTAAGGTGGGAAGGCATGAGTGGTGAGTGAGTGAACTGAAGCCCCTGCCAAGACACTATTTTGGGCTGTAGTAACCAGCCAGGAAAGCCTCGCTCGGACCTCTGAGGAGGCAGGGGAGCCACAGAGAGACAGTGCCAGCCCCCTCTTCTCTTTAGGTTCACCCCACCCACTTCCACATGCCTGGCTCCCTGTGCCTTCCGCAGCCAGCATCCCCCCAAAAGCCCCATGCAACCGTCACCACCATTGTCTGCCCTCCAGCCCTTGTCACAGAACAGCTGCTGGCCCAGTCCTGGGAGCTCATGCTCTGGAGAACCAGAGTCTTGCAAGCCACCTTCCTCCCCACCCAGCCAGGGCCTCTAGGGTCAGACGACGGCTGGACGCTGCTAGGCTCTGAAACTCTCAAAATGATTAAAAACAAAAAAAAAAAGGAAGAAATACGTCCATGGAGCTATAACTGCTACGTTATATTTTAAACGTATGTGTTGAACAAATTAACTTTTTAAACACAAAATGCAGTGGGACACAGTTCTGCTATCCATGCTATGGCGACAGAGTTGCTTGAAGCTCCACTGATTTGCAGTGCAACTGCTCGTGGTGGGGGATGCTGTCCCAGGCCAGGCAGAGGCAACTGCTGTTCTAGGAGAGGCACAGAGAAACAAAAAGCAGACAGAACTAAAAGGAAGCTGAGAACGAGCTGAGAGGACCCAGGCATGGTTGGGAGGAAGAAGACTGGAGAGGAGACGGTGGCTCAGACCACAGCGAGGGCAGCAGAGGAGGAGCCCTCAGCTCATCTTACTTGACTGGTAGTGTGTTTACTAAAACCTCTGAAATCCCTGCCAGCTTTTAAAGATCAAGAGATTTCACACAGAAATCCAGATATGTGGTTTCTTTGGAGAAATCCAGACATGGACACTGGACTTACCAGTCCACATGATCCCACTTGGCTGGAGCCAAGCAGCATCTGTCCCTTTAGAAAAGGCCCAGGTCCCTACAGGCACATTACGTTTTAGAGACCTGGCTGAGAAAAACCAAGGATTGGAAGGTTGGAGAAAGGAAACAGAGGGGCAAGTCTGAGAGAGCTGGACAGGGCCACCCGGCCCCACATCAGGGCTGGGGTGTATTCTTGGCAAGTCCAGTGTGGCACCACCAACAGCTCACCAGGACTCTGCCCAGAACTTTTGGGAAAAAGACTGCATCGTGAGTTGTGTGTTCATGTCTTTTGATCAAGTAAATTAGGGAAAAGAAGAAAAGTACACATTTTGTGGATGAAAAAAATCAACAAAAAAATTAAATATTTTGTTGCATTTGGTTTGTGGGTGAGGGATCTGAAAAATGGCATTATATATATTTTAAAGCCTTTTTACTGCAGTAGAGTGAAGAGCAGGCTAGCACTCAGTATGACAATCACAAATGCAGAAGTTTACAGTCTTTAAATATACAGGACATTTTTAAAGAAAGGCCAATAAGCTTGCCTTTGCTTTGTTTACATCAGTGCATTATGATTTTCAGCCACATCTTTTCATAATCACCACTGTTTTAGAGATATGAAATTTACAGTTTTAACTAATTTGTGAACCAGTCAAATCTTTGCAAGTTTCTTTGTGTATAAAGAAAATGTAACCAGCTAAGTTTTTCTTTTAACATGAGAATTTTTATCGTGTTCTCTACCGTTTTCAGAGTCTGAGTTGTTTCAGTCAAAGAAAAACACGCCCTTGTCTTGAAACCTTTTCTTAGCTTCAAATCCAGCTCGAAGGCCCAGACTGATTGGAATCACTCAGTCCTTTTAAAAGGGCAAAAGCACAAGGTCCAGTCTTGGTTTTCTTACATCATCTCCACTCACTTCTCCATGACTGTCTGATGTACACTGGAGAAAAGTAACCCCACCTTAAATGGGGAACGGTGAATGCGCCCACCTCATCTACCGTGTGCTGCTGTACCCGGGCCTGCTCCCAGCAGGCTTTAGTGAATCTCCAAAGTGACAATTCGGTCTGTGCGTGCACATCAGCTTTGAACATTACGCTGCTGTTCAAATGCACAATTTTGACAATTACATAGCCACGTGGTTATAAATGCTAACGTGTCTTGATGTGATGTTTCCTATAACCATGTAATAAATGCAGCCCAGGAACCGTCCATGGCTGGGTCAGAGTGGCAAAATGCAAATCGCTCTTTTGTTTGGGATCTTGGTGACTGTGCTTTAAATCTGTGCGTTCTTTCCATCACTGTTTTGCAACAGTAAAGTTTACAGTGTACTTTCCAACGTGAACGCCATATGCAGTTACGCCGGGGAACTCGGGGCGCTCCCGCAGTCTCCTCTCCGGCCTCTCGGCCCTTGTTCAACCGCGCCAAGGCCCGTCCCACCACGGCCTCCGTGCCCCGCGCCCTCCTCCGCCGCCGAGACCCCCGCCTCTCCCGACCGCCCGGGCGCCAAGGCCCCAGTCAGTCCCCGGCTCCGGAAGAGCGGGGCCGCCGTCCGCAAACCCCTCCGCAGGCCGCGCCGCCGACGTCCCCGCGCCCACAAACCAGGGCCGGAGCCCGAACCCCGAGGCGCCGCGGGGCGGGCACTGAGCCGCCGGAAGTGCGCGCGCGGCCCTCCGGGAGATGCAGTCCGGCGCAGGCGCAGTGGCGGCCGAAGGCGTTCCGGCCTTTGTGTCGCCGTCGGGCGGGTGAGTGAAGCGCGGGAGGCCCGGCCGCGCGGAGGTCCGGGACCTTCCCGGGAGCCCCAGCCGGGGCGGGCCCCAACCCTCGCGCGTCTGTGTCGACCCCTTTCGCTGCTTTGGGCCTGGGGAGTGTCGCCGGGGCTGGGGGGCGGCGCCTGGTGTTGGTCCCCTGGTGTGTGGGTCCCCGAGGGGGCGGGGCCGGGGAACTGGCTTGAGCAACGGGGGCGGGGCCTCCCGCCCGAGGCCCCGCCCACCCGCCCCAGCCAGCGCGCAGGTGCGAGCGAAGGTGCGGGCGTCGGCACCCAGGGCCTGACGCTGAGCAGGCGTTCACTGAGGGAGGGTCCCCCACCCCCGTCCCCGGGAGCAGTCGCCGCCGTGCACACACGCCCCCAGGAGCACCCGCGCCGTACCCACCAAGGCGCCACAGACCCAGCCCTGACCCGAACCCTACCTTGTTTTACGGAAGAGGAAACTGAGGCACCCTGGAAACCATTGTTGCAGCCACTGTGCCCTGTGTGATGGGACACAGCTAGCTCATTCTTCACCTGGCCTGGTGTGGCGGCTGGGGTGAGGCGCTCCTGACCCAGCCTCCCTCGCGCCCTTTGCCCCCAGCAGGAAGTTGACGTTCTGAAGTCACGAGAGGTAACGACAGCTTGGCCCGCCCGGGCCTCCGTGATCGAGGACGCGGGTTCTGGCCTCATGGGCTCTCCAGCCGCCCTGGAAGACGGCGGGCGCTGACCCCTGTCTGGGTGGGTTTTGTGCCGCTCTCACGCCTGCCTGAGGCCGCTGGGTGACTCACCGTTCTGTAGGTCTGAAGCCCAGAGTGAAGGCGCCAGCAGGCCCCGGGCGTCCAAGATGGCGCCGTGAGTGCCCGTCCCAGAGGGCTGTGCGCGCGTCGCGTCGCCGCCTCTTAACTGGACCGGAGCCCCTCCCCCAGGCCGCCAGGAGAACAAGCCTTGGTGGGACACGCGCGTGTCCTCCAGAAGGCCATGGGCTGGGGGTGGTGGCTCACGCCTGCAATCCTAGCACTGTGAAAGGCTGAGGTGGGATCTCTACAGATTATTTAAAAATCCTGCCTGTAGTCCCAGCCACTCAGGAGGCTGAGGCAGGAGGGTCGCTTGAGGCCAGGACTTTGGGGCTGCGGTGAGTTTTGATTGGGCCACTGCATTCCAGTATTAGCATGTCCCAGACCCAATCTGAAAACACCAGAAGCAGGGAAATATGAGATGAGGGAGACATACTGGGTCTAGACACAAACTAGATCCGTGTCTTCCTCCAATGTGTCGAGAGCCCCTCCCTCCTCAACACTTAGCTCTGTACTTTTGTCTTAGTCTGTTTGGGCTGCTGGAACAAAATACCTTAGACTGGGTAATTTATAAACCATATAAATGTATTGCTCACAGTTCTGGATGCTGGAAAGTCCGAGATCAAGGCGTCAGCAAATTCAGTGTCTGGTGAGGGCCCATTCGCCATTAATGGCACCTTATTGCTGCGTCCTCCCAGGTGGAAGGGGCACGTGAGCTCCCTTTTATGAGGGCCCTGATCCCAGTCGTGAGGGTACAGCCCTCATGACAGTCATTTCCCCGAGGCCCCCCCGCTAACACTATCACATTGGGCATTGGGTTCTGACACGAATTTTAGGGGGACACCAACATTCGACCATAGCAGCCTCTTTCTGATTCCATTTCCAGAGAGGTCCCTCTGGAGGGGACGAGACAGCTGCCAGTGTGCCTTTCCTGGGTCCAAAACTAGCAGAAAAGACAGAATCTGTGTCCTAGCCTCCTGGATTGTCTTGGTTTGGCTGCCAGGTCCCCTTCATAGTGGTCATCGTTGCCAGTGGACAGAAGAGGAAGCAGAGCTCTGGTTGGCCATGCCTGGGTCATATGTCCACCCCAGAACTAGGGGTGGGATCAAGGACTGAGAGTGGGAGAAAGGAGTCCTTGAGGAGCATTAGAGGCTGTTACTGTGACAACTGTAGGCACTCGGGACCCCAGCCACTTGGGACCTGGAAGACCAAAGGTGGAGTGGGCAGAGGGATAGGGAGGGTCCTGCGACACAAAAGCTCACTCCACGGGTCTGTCCCTGAGCAGGACGTTGCTTTCCGAAGCCAGACGTCATCTCCCTGCTGGTGCAAGAGGCAGAGCCGTGGGCAGTAGACTCCGGAGTTCCCCAGGGTGTGTGCCCAGGTGAGATGGGAGCCCTGCAGGACTGAGAAGAGCCCGTCCAGGGCTCTAGAAACCTCGCCTCCAGGTTACTGTGTATCCGCTCTCTAATTCTTCATAGCAAGTTGACTCTTCAGTCTTAGTGAAGGCTCACCAAGCACTCGGTTTGCGTGAGTGAGACCAAGTCCCCATCTTCACTGAATTTACAGGTTAGGGAGGGGGAGACAAACAATAAATAGAAAAAATAATAGTAGCAATGAGTGATATGATGAGGAGATGAGATAGAGACTAGGATGGGCATGGGGGGACTTTAGAGAGATGAGGGATATCCTCTCCATGGAGGTGACATGTGACCTGAAGCCTGAGCCATGAAACAGTCTTGAGAGAACAGTTCCAGGCAGAGGAACAGCAAGGACAAAGGCTCTGAGGTGACGCATTCATCAGCTTTTACTGTGTAACAAGCCTCTGACCTCAGTGGTGGAAACCAAAGGATCATTTATGACTCATGCACCTGTGGGTTGGTGGCTCCAGGCTGGGCTCTGCCATGTGCTTGCAGGGTGACTGGTTCTGTTCTTCATGCCCCTTGTCCAGCTCCTGGGATCATCAGGCAACTCTGTAGGAATTGGGGGTGTCCCAGCCCTCGGACAGGCAATTTCCCAGTTTTGAACAGTACCCATCTCCAGGGTCCGAGAGGAATGGCCAGTGTGGAAGGGGGTCACAGTAGGGTCCTTCAGCCTCACTAACAACTTGCCCTTATCCAGGTTTGTTAGCTGCCTGTTGCTCCTGCTGTAACAAATTACAGTTGACCCTTGAACAACATGGGTCTGAACGATGCGGGTCCACTTAAACACGCATCTTCTGCCACCTCTAAGACAGCAAAACCAATCTCTCCTCTTCTTCCTCCTCAGCCAACTCAGTGTGAAGGTGATGATGAAGACCTTTATGATGATCCACTTCCACTTAATGAATAGCGAATAGTAACATTTTCTCTTCCTCATGATGTTTTTAATAACATTTTATTTTTTCTTGCTTAATGTAAGAGCACAGTATATAGACCAGATGCAGTGGCTCACGCCTGTAATCCTAGCACTTTGGGAAGCCAAGGCAGGAGGATTGATTGAGGCTAGAAATTTGAGACCCGCCTGAGCAAGAGTGAGACCCCATCTCTATAAAAAAATAGAAAAATTAGCTGGGTGTAGTGGGTGCTTGTAGCCCCAGCTATTTGGGAGGCTAAGGCAGGAGGATGGTTTGAGCTCAGGAGTTTGAGGTTGCTGTGAGCTATGATGACACCACTGCACTCCAGCCTGGGAGACAAGTGAGACTCTGTCTCAATTAAAAATAAAAAATACAGTATATAATGCATGTAACATACAAAATATGTGTTAATTGACTGTTTATGTTATCAGTGTAGTCAACAATAAGCTATTAGTAATTGAGGTTTTAGGGAGTCAAAAGTTACTTGCAGATTTTCGACTACACAGGAGGTCGGTGCCACTTATCTCTGCACTGTTCAAAGGTCAGCTGTACTACAAAGTTAGTGGCTTAAAGCAAAGGAAATTATTTTACAGTTCTAGAGATCAGAAGTACAAAATAGGTCTCACTGGGCTGTAATTAAGATGTCAGCAGGGGATAGGTTCCTTCTGAAGGCTCTAGAGAAGGATCCATTATTTTGCATTTTCCAGCTTCCAGAGGCTGCCCACATTCCTTGGCTTATGGCCTTGTCCATCTTCACAGTCATCCATGGCTGGTCAAATCTCACATCATATTCACTCTGACTCTGGCCCTTCTGGCTGTCTTCCACATTTAAAAACCCTTGTGATTGATCACATTAGCCTACCCAGGTAATGCACAATAATCTCTCTATCTCAAAGTCAGATGATTAGCTCCTCTAATTTCTTCCTGCCATATAAAGTAACATATTCACAGGTCTGGGGTTTAGGGTTTGGATGTCTTTGGGAGCCACTATTCTGCCTATCATACTTGGCGTCACTTTTTTTTTTTTTTTTTAACTTTTCACTGGAACATAACATAATATGGGTCAGGTGCCCATGTCACACCTCTAGGCCAATCCAGTATCTCGGTGAGGGTGGGATACACTGTGGCCAGGGCTATGCAGAGGGGCCTGGGTACCAAGGCAGTCCTGCCAGGAAGGAGGAGGAAGGAATACATTAGTCTGTTACTATGGTATGTCTACCGAGCTCTTGCTGTGGGCTGGGGATTCAGTGGTGACTGAACCTCCTGGCCTCCGGGGAATCCCAGTTAGTGAGACAGACAAAATTAGGCAGATCAAAGTACTCTGACCCACCACAGGTCACTTAGCATCCTCCTAGTGATGGACATTGCAGCTGTTTCTGGTCTGGGGGAGCAGATGGGTTTCTTTACATCTGGAGTGAGGTAGTACCACAGCAATAAGCCACCAAGAGGAAACTGGGGCTCAGCAGTGGGAGGGCTGGACTGAGCATCCTTCCCACGTGGCAGCCTTTCCTCCACTGTCACCTGGCCATTGCACTGCTCCTTCTAGGCCCAGTGCCTCTGTGGACCTGAGTGCTTCCTCAGCACCCTTTCCCACCCTTCTCTGTGCTTCTCCCTAGACTCCAACCATAGCCCTCATGCCAGCCCGCTATTTTTAGTGGGTTTTTCATTTCTGTCTTCTGTTCCTTTCCTGGTTTGCAAAGCTGCATAGTTTTTTGTTTTTTGTTTTTTGTTTTTGGAGACAGGGTCTCACTCTTTCACCCCAGCTAGAGTGTGGTGGTGTCATCATAGCTCACTGCAAGCTCAAACTCTTGGGCTCAAGTGATCCTCCTGCCTCAGCTTCCTGAGTAGCTGGTACTACAGGTGTGCACCACCACACTTGGCTAATTTTTTTATTCTTTGTAGAGACAGGGTCTCGCTGTGTTGTTTAGGCTGGTCTTGAACTCCCAACCTCAAGCAATCCTCTCATCTTCCCCTCCTAAAGTGCTAGGATTATAGGTGTGAGCCACTGCACCTGGCTGCAAAACTGCATTTTTAAATGGTCAAAGCCACTTGTGCCTTGAACCTTTCAAAATTGTGATCTCTGCACCCACCACAAACTCTTTTCCTCCACAACAGGGATTATTAAGGGACATTTCCATTTTTGTTTCTTTCAGAGTTGGAAACTAGACCCAAAGTCAAACTGTCAGCTCCAAAGCAAGGCATCTCTGAAGAAGAATCGACCAGTGTTGTCCTGGTAGAAATATTCCTATGGGATGGTCTGTTGTACTGCACGGGTGAGGACACCAAGGGCTGCTGGGAATGGAGTCGTGAGTGCCCAGAGAGCTGTGTGGTGCAGGTGGCCTTCACGTCTGAGGACACAGTAACTCAGGAGCAGTGGCAAGGGAATGGGTTTGGGGAAACTTGAGTCAGAGCCTCAATCTCACAACTGAACCAGTGACTCCTAAAAGGCGTGGCCCCCACACATGGGGAATACACAGAAAGATGGAGAAGCCAGACTCAAAGTTGAATGCTCTACAGAAAACCTATGCAAAAGAAAAACTTTACAAATGTAAGGAATGTGGAAAGGCCTTTAGTCACAGCTCAGCACTTGTTGAACACCACCAAACGCACACAGGAGAGAGACCTTATGAATGTCATGAATGTGGAAAAGCCTTCCGAAACAGCTTAGCACTTACCAAACACCAGAGAATCCATACTGGGGAGAAACGCTATAAATGCACTCAGTGTGGGAGGACCTTCAACCAAATTGCCCCGCTGATCCAGCACCAGAGAATTCACACAGGCGAGAAGCCCTACGAATGCAGTGAATGTGGAAAATCTTTCAGTTTTAGGTCCTCCTTTAGTCAGCATGAGCGGACTCACACAGGTGAGAAGCCCTATGAGTGCAGCGAGTGTGGCAAAGCCTTTTGCCAGAGTATCCACCTCACCCAGCACCTGCGAATCCACACGGGGGAGAAACCCTATCAGTGTGGAGAGTGCGGCAAAGCCTTCAGCCACAGCTCGTCTTTAACCAAACATCAGCGAATCCACACTGGGGAGAAACCCTACAAGTGCCACGAGTGTGGAAAAGCCTTCAGCCAGAGCACACCCCTGACCAAGCACCGGAGGATTCACACGGGAGAGAAGCCCTATGGATGCAATGAGTGTGGGAAAACCTTCAGTCGTAGCTCCTCACTCAACCAGCACGAGCGGACTCATACAGGCGAGAAGCCCTATGAGTGCAGTCAGTGTGGGAAGGCCTTCCGGCAGAGCACACACCTCACTCAGCATCAGAGGATCCACACAGGGGAGAAACCCTATGAGTGCAGCGACTGCGGCAAGGCCTTCAGCCACAGCTCATCCCTAACCAAACATCAGCGAATCCACACTGGGGAGAAGCCCTACGAATGTAATGAATGTGGCAGAGCCTTCAGCCAGCTTACTCCCCTCATTCAACACCAGAGGATCCACACAGGAGAGAAGCCATATGAGTGCAGGGACTGTGGGAAGGCCTTTACACACAGCTCCTCCCTTAGCAAGCACCAGAGAACTCACACTGGGTAGACCCACTACAGGTGTGCCGGGGACATGAGGAAGCCTTAAGCCATAGCTCATCTCTTCCTAGACTTGACCCAGGCATACTCACGAGAAACAACACATATTCATACACAAGCCTTCATACACAACACACTCCTCAGGGACCCTCAGAGAGTTTGCAATGATGGAAATGACTTCCATTCCCTGTGCCTTTGAACATAGCCCCCTTCCCACACCCTGTGTGACCCAGCCATGAACTCTGCCCATTCTCAGTGCCAGCCCACCTAGGGCTTCCCCTTGCCCTCCAGATATCCTATGTCCTTTTGAGTCCCAGCTCAGCAGCCTGTGGTCTGTACTTTCAAGACTCCCAACTCCACTGGAGAGATCTGGGCCACCTGCTTGTGCCTCCCATCAGCTGCATCTTTCTTGATGGTCCAAGTCACTGCACCTTTGTATGGGAGTTGAGACCTTCAGGACAGACCCACTGTCTCTGATGCCTGAACCAGCCCAGCCTCCCCTGAGATTAACCAGTGGGAGTAGTTAGCTGTATTTTTGTTTCTCTCTTGAATAAGTCATCCATTTGTGTTCCTTAGCACTGTTGGCCTATAAAGAGACATAAAAGATTTCAAGAGTTTTGCAGGGCTTTGCCTTGAAGGAATATGTGAACGTGTTAGTTTACAGATCAAAAGCTGCCTCACCTCAGGAGGGCATCTCACAGATCCAGGAGAGTTTTGCATGGTGACACTGTCTCAGACCTGAAGGCTGCTTGAGCTTGATGCCTCTGTAAGACAAGGCTCTGTGTGTGGTCACAGGTTGAGAACTGATCAAAGAATACCCACCCGACAGACACCTGCAGCTAGAGACAGTTGGCCTAACGGACAGTTCCTGCTTCACTCCTGACTACTTGTCTCAATCAACAAAAAACTAGATATAGAGGCTCTATATTTCTGTTTAGCCTTTCTGCCTAGTGATAATTTTATCTTAGGACTTAGAAGTTTATCTTAGAAAGATTTTGTAACCGTTTGCTCCTGTAGATAGAGTTAATTAAGGGATCTCTAGAAGCTTTTGGGGAGACTTTAAACCTAAACGAACTATATGTTATTATGTAAATGTTACCACTGGCAACTGATCGCTGCACCAATAAATACTGATGTGGGACTTCACTCATGGCCGCACAACTCACGGGAATGCTGGAGGACCCCCTGACTCCCCCATCTTTATAAACTACTTTTGTCTCTGTGTCTTATTTCTCTATTTTCTATTTCCTGTTATTTCCATATCCCTTGCAACTATCCTGCCAAGGGACCCGATTTTGCTGGGAGCATGGCTAACTCCCCACATGCCACATCTTGCGCAGATTTTGTAGTGGTCCCGAAATCTCAGTAAGTCTGTTTTTGGTAGTGGTTTGGGAAAGGAAGTTCTAACACTATTTTAGAGGCATTTTAGAATTTATCAAATTAGTAAATATTTTTGGGGTGCCAGAGTTCTCAGTGCTGAAGGGACATAGAGTATGGACTGGAAGAAGTCACAGATTGGAATTGAAGGTCTTACTGTATGTGTACGGGTACACATATACCTGTGTGTGTACCTACATGCATTTATATATGTACATATATTTCATAGCTCAGAAGACACCCTAGTAGCAATGAACACAACTAGCACCCAGATCTTGGTCTCCAATACCATTGCCCACTAAAAGAAACCAGTTCTTGGAGACATGGATGATTTCAGGGCTGAGGAAGGGCAGGACAAGATGGGCTTGGAATGTCCTTATGACAAAGCAAGGAACCAAAAAATGGAGCCATGTCATAAGGACACAGGAACCACCCGGAAGGGAGTCCTGTTGGCCATATGTGGGGCAACTTGAGTGACAAATAACTAAGAATAGCAATAAGCTATAACACATTGAAAAAACGGAAATCTATTTTCTGTTAAATACCTGGGGAGAAGTAAGGGTGCTGGCTGGCAGCAGAACTCTGAGGGCCAGCTAGTCAGTGCAGGGAGGGCTGGTGTCTGGAAACCACCACCACTCTGCGACCACCACGGTAGAGACTGACAGGCAAGAATCATCAACAGAGTGTAAATTTAGGGAGGGAGTTTTGATGAGCAGGATATTTACATGATCTTAAGGTGTTTTCCCACAGATTGCTTATTCTCTAAAAGGAGGAAAATATAGCTAAATATACAGTAGAGGAACTGTATATAGAGTTTAATATAGTTTTTATTATATATCTATATTAAATTATATTTATCTATATTAATCTATATTTATAAATTTATCTATATTAGATAGGTAATTTATAATTTATCTATATTAGATAATTTATAGATAAATTTATCTATATTATATTTATCTATATTAAATATACTGTATTTAATATAGAGTTAAATACACAGTACAGGAACTGAACGCTCTGACCAGGTGAGCAAAGGAAGCATCGCCAATAAGCAAGTGCACATCGTGCACCCCAACATCACGGGCAAGTGGGATGTTAGTAACAGGCAGGTCTGGGTGAGGCATGTGTGGATGTTCTTTGCACTATTTTTATTATTTTTGTGCCTTTTTTTTATAAGTTTGAAACTATTTCCAAATAAAAGTTTTAAAAGTAACATAAAAAAATGGGGCACAGACATTTAGCTGTGCACACTAAACAAGACAGGAGATGGGACACCGAAGAGATGGCGGGCTGGGCTCTACCATAACAAACGATCCATCTGTGGCCCTGAGAGCTGAGAGTGAGACAGATCACGGGGGAAATCTCCCTGTGGCAGAGGGAGAGGGGGAGCTCTTGGGATTAGGCCGGGAATGAGAGTTGACAGGGTACATTTAGGCTTTTTTTTTTTTTAACCAGAGCCACTCTCAGCTTGGGATTTGGTGGCAAAGAGGCTAAGAGAAGAACTAAGCTTAGTAACTGTGGCAGAGACAGGGACCAGGTAGACAGTTCTAAGCCCCTTGGGAGTGACCAGGGCCATGGGAACATTTCTCTCCACGTACATGTAAGTGGAAGTGATGTGTGTTGTCACCCAGGTGAAGGGGTGTGGCCTTCCCCACATGCCCCAAGGGTCCTGTGAAGAGCAGAGCTACAGCAGGGTCTGCGCCTGGGTCCCTGGGTCCCTGCACGGAGTAGAATGCCTCTCCCACCGACACACAAGCAACAGCAGCCACTACCACAAGACAATGGACTATAATGTGAGTGAATAAATATTTATTATGTTAAGCCTCTGTGATCTGGGCGTCTTTACAACAGATTGCCTGCTCAAACACAGTGACAGAAAGAGACACCAGTTTCTGTATCTACGAGAAGCAATTAAATTTATGCTCAGGTAACGGGAACAATGCTGTAATCTGAGAATAAATGCAAGAAATCAAAAGATCACCTTATGTAGCCCAAAGAGTTTAGTTTCTTCCCTTTGCTCAGGCAGACAGACCTTTATTAGTGTTTTCAACCTATTTTGATCACAGCCCCCTAGTAAGAAATACATTTTACATTGCAGCCAGTTCTCACATTTAGATGGATGGCTGAAAAGTTTCACAAAATAATATTCGCCTTTACTACATGATGCCTTTAAACCTATCTTATTCTACTTCATTGCTTTGTAATGCTGGTGGCCACCCACTAATTTCACTTCACAATTCAATAATGGGCTGGGACCCATGGCCTGAAAGCCCTGCATTATTAGGCTGCAAGCATTTCTGTGATCTTTGTAAGCTACTCCACACAGGTAAAAACGCAAGTTAAACTAGGAAACAGTTTCTGCTTTTGCGGATTCAGAAGTGAACTTGACATCACGCAGTTACGAGAAGGCTAAAACAGCTGGCGGGATTTCCACGCGAACAGCCCTCGGGGAGCTCACACAGGAGGCATCGCAGCAAGGGTGACTTCAAGAAAGCACTGGCAGATCACACACTTTGAGGCAACCCTACACTGTGCACAACTTCAAATGCTCTAGCGTGGGGGTGGCGCGGAGACGGCCGCAGAGGAAAGGACAGTCTTCTTTCACACCTGGATGCGAGCATCTGCCCAGGGTGTGTTTACAAGGAGGTGAGGGCTCCCGTGGCCCTTCCCAGTTCTGAGTGCCTCAGCCACAAGAGCTCACTGAGGAACAAGCAGGCGCCACGGGGAGCCACCACTCCTCGCCAGCTGGCTGCCCACCCCAGAGCCCTCACGGCGCGGAGCCTCACCTCTGCGCCTCCGCCTCCTCCGGCGGCCCAGGGCAAACCTCGCCCTCCGCGCTCTCCGGGGCCCTGCCGGCACTGCCACTGGCGTGGGCCTCGCGGGTGGCAGGGTGGGAGCCCAGGACCGCCCCCAGCACGTAGCCTTTCTCCTTCTCGTGGGTCTTCTGATGCTCGGCCAGTGCCAGGCTGAAGTGGAAGGTTTTCCAGCAGCCCTGGCACGCGAAGCGCTTCCTGCCCCCGTGGCTGCCGTGATGCTCCATGAGGTGCGAGATCCAGGCGAAGGCCTCCCCGCACTCGCTGCAGGCGAAGGGCTTCCCCCGGGATGCGTCGGGCTCCTCGGTCTCAGGGCAGCCTGCAGCTGAGGGGCCCGGATCCTGCCCGGCAGCATCGGGCTCCCCGCTTGCCTCGCCGGGCTCGGGGCCCTGCTCTTCCACATCTTCGGGGTGGGGCCGCTTCGTTCCAAGGCCCTGCTGGGGGGCGGCCGGCGTGGCCTCGTCCTTGTCCTCCTCTGGCTCCTGGGTGACCAACTGCATCTGATTTTCGGAGGCAGGGTTCGAATCCCCATCCTGAGGATCCGGAGTCTTCTGGGGCTGCTCCTCCTCCTCCTCAGTGGTACCCGAGGGGTCAGCAGGACAGTCCCCCTCGAGCCTTTCCTTCGGCGTCTCACATGTGGAGACGTCCTCAACCTTGTTCTCTGTGCCTTCCTGCTGCTTCCCGCTGTCTGAAACAAGGTGAGAACGTGAGCTGTCCACACCCAGGCTCAGACACAGGGAAGGGCCAGGCAGGGAAGCCCGTGAGGGACGGGAGCTGGGTACATGTGGCCTCGGAAGCCTGCTCCAGGCGGTCTGCCTTCCGTGAGTGTCCACTGAGCCTACAGCCGCCTAGAAGCAAGACTGTCAGCCCCGAGCTGCTCTGCAGCTAAAGAGACCGAGGGACCAGGTCTGGCCAGTGGATGTCAGGGTGTGTGGGGCTCCTACTTCCTGTTGTGGATGCCGGACTGGTGCAGCCCATCTGGGCCACCAGGGGACTCTGGCAATGGAGGCCACATGGACTGGAAGGACCAGATGGGCCCCCATGACCTCCATGTGGTAAACCGACTGGCTGCACTAGTGGCCCCTGGGAACCACACCTCCCAGGAACCATACCCCTGGCGGTGCCCCCAGCTGGCCTGTGAGACCCCCCGAGCCCAGTGGGACGTCAGCAGGCACAGTAACGCACGGCAACACGTGACAAGGCACAGCAGGGTAGAGGCTGATGAGCGCTTACCCTCTTAGAGCTCGCTCGCCCTCTCGGAACCCAGCCGCCAACCATGGGGAAGCGGCCCCGGCCTCTTGGGGAGGCCATGTGGAAGGGCCCCCGGCCGCCAGCCTCAGCGGAGCCCCGTCAGAGCCGGCACCTCTGCCAGCAGGTAGGGAGGGCACCCAGGGCCACGTGGCCCTGGCCCAGCCTTTAGATGCTGGTGGCTGTGCAGGGCCCAGCAACCTCCGGTGGAGCAGAATGGCCCCCGGCTGGGCCCAGCCCACACCCAGGACCTGACCGACACTGCTGCTATTTCAGGTGGCCACGTGTCGGGTGGTCTGTGGCGCAGCATGAGATCGCGGAAATAACTAGACTCCTGTCTCCGCCTCTGCGACGCAGTCAGGAGAATGATGGGTGAACGCGAAGTTGTGGAGCCGTGAGGACCCCCGTTCGAGAGAAAACGCCTGCCAGGCCCCCGAGGCCTGCTCCCCAGCCCACCCTCACCTGGGAGGTCGCCTTCTGCCGACTCTTTTTCCACCAACCGAAGGTCCTCCTCTGTCTCCAGGCTGGAGGCAGCATCAGGCTGGGAAAACTGATACCCTGAGTGGGGTTGAAAAACCAAAGAAACTGAACGACGCACTGAAGCAGAAAGCTGCTGACGGGCCTCGCGTCGCGCAGGCTGGCCAGGGCCAGGACTGCAGCCCTGGGATCCCCCACAAAGCCACTCCCTGTCAGAGCCCCTGGAAAGCTGGGGGTTGTGAGACCACGGCAGCAGGGATGGAGGGGAGGGTCCGCTGGGCGAGGCTGGAAGGGCTGGCGGGGCAGACAGGCGGCGGGGGGACGGGGAAGCAAGGGTAGAGAGACGAGAACATAAAAGTAAAACTATGAAGGGCTCAGGAGCTGTGCTGGGGCCTCCCTGCAAAGGAGGGTTTCTGGGGCAAGAGCGTCTATGCAAGAGGGAAGACCCTTTGCCAGACCGCCCAGGCCCAGAGGCCTCGTCTCTACACCCAAGAGGGGAATGTCCGGCCTTGGGGTCAGGGGGCCTTTCCCTGTTTGGAGGCTCCAGGTCTACGGGCAGGTGCCACGAGCCCCAGGCCCAGGCAGAACTCACGTGCAAAGGCCAAAAGGGCGGGACTCCGCAAACGAGTGCAAGTTCCAACACGCTCAAGTTCGAATACATTTCAACACCACAGTCTCCCAACCAAGCCCTAGGGGATCGGAATTCCCAACGCCAACAGTCGTGGAAGGGGACGGAGGGTGGGGCTCCAGCCTGTGGCAGGCGGGTCTCACCCCACAGCAGCAGCTTCCTGTAGCTCTTCATGTTCTCCTCAGCGGGGTCCAGGTGGCCCCACTCCTCCTGGTGCAGAGGCTCCTCCCAAAAGGACTCTGGCTTCTGCAATGGCAGCACAGCTGCGGCTGAGGCTGCTGCCCGCCCGCAGCAGGGTGAGCCCACAGCCCTGGGGCCCTCAGAGCAGGTGAGAGGAGCTTGGACCACATGCGCTGCAGGGCGGCCCCGGGCTCTCCCTGGAGTGGGCTTCTCAGCCTCAGCACTTCGGAGACTGGCTGGGCATTAACACAGGGGAGGGAGATGCCGCTAAGCCAGGCTGGGCTAAGGCCAGCCCCACACCCCCAGGACACCCGCGCCCCACTCACCTTCGGCTCAGCTGTGGCAGGGTCGGCCTCTTCCGTCTTCGCTTCTCCCATGCTCCCCAGCTCTGGAAGCAGGGGTTCCATGGAGGGCCAGGCTGGGAGAAGGGCAGTCAGAGCTGAGGAGTTGAATGCTCTGTGGGTGGGTGCCCCCAAACAGTTGGGGGGACCCCACCGCCTCCCTGAACAGGCCCCAGCGTGCCCACATGCCAGCAGGGCCCCAGCTCCACTGACTCGCGCCTGTCCTGGCTTGACGGAGCAGAGCCGCCAAGAAGACAAGAGGGGCTCCAGCTCGGGGCTGGCCTGCGAATGCTAATTCGAGCCACGAAGAGAACACTTTTTTCTACCCACTGGATTGGCCGAGATCTTACAAAGCAACAACACACAGTGCTACGCAGACAGCACAAAACTTGTGGAACACCACGGGGAAACGTATGTTGTATGTGAGACATAAAACTCACACGCACTTTGTCCAGCGATCCTGGGGAGCCCCCCCCGCCCCGTGCACGAGGACACGTGACTGCAGCCTGGTTCCCAGGGGCAGAGAGCCCAACTCCAGGAGGAGGACAGGCCGAGGACACGGGACGCCGGGCAGCGAAGGACCCGGATCTCTGCCCAGGCCGGGAGGGGCCGCCCACCGTGCTCCAGGGCGCCCGCGCCCAAGCCCTCGTGTGCGCGTGTGACAGGCAGAAAGATGTTAAGGGACACACACTGGGACACTCGGACACTGAACTTTATTTTAGAGAGTGGGGCAGGGTGGGGAGATTCCTTTTTTCCTTATACATCGATGCCTTTTCACCGTGAGGGAAACGTGTCACCTGCGCAACCTCCGAAGAGGAATGTAATGAACAACCTACCAGCGCTCACGAAAACCAGGCTCTGGCCCCTGCTGCTGACCTCCCCTGGTTCTGGCCCCGACTCCCCACCCATCCTGGCCACCAGGGGCCACCAGGGGCAGGCCAGTCACTCACGAGTCGGGGGGTACCCGCGTCCCAGGTCCTGGCTGGGACTCAACGGTCCAACTGGAAACAGCAGCGGCTCAGGGAACCTCTCGTACACACCCTCGCTCAGCACCGAGGACGACCCGGCGGGGGAGCCCAGCAGCATCCCTGTCCACAGCAGAGAACAGTGAGCCCACGGGGCTGGGGCACGTGCAGCAGCCACACTGTGAGCCCGCGGGGCAGGCTCCAGGCCCAACACCCCCATCCCTCAGACCTGCCCTAGACATGAAGCTGGTCCCTGCCCTGGACTGCCCTCCCCTGCTCTTCCTGCTTCCTCACATCTGTAGGGCAGATGTGAGGGCAGGAGCCCAAGCAGCTGTCCTGGCCCCTGAGGCGACCCTAAGGGTGATGCCATCAGACAGGATGGTGGGGGCCTGGCCCCCTGCTGACTGAGGAGCTGCCTCACCAGCTCCAAGCTGCTCATCGCTGTGCCTCTTACCCGCAGGGGAGCCCAACTCTCCGAGGTCAGTAAGGCACAGCTGGGTTTGGGCTCCGTCCTCCAGGACCCCCTCCCCAGCCTCCTCTAAGGCACGCTCCTCTCTGGGACAGCCTCACCTGGCTCATCCAGGACGTCAGCGAGGCCCTCCACCAGGGAGGCCGCCTTCTTGCAGCTCTCGGGATACTGCGCCACCACCCAGGGCCGGACCCTGTCGGGCAAGATGCCCAGGAACTGCTCCAGCACCAGCAGCTCCAGCATCTGCTCCTTGGAGCGCGCCTCGGGCATCAGCCACTGGCGGCACAGCTCGTGGAGCCGGGCCAGGGTCTGGTGGGGCCCAGCAGCTTCCTGGTACACAAATTCCCGGAAGCGCAGGCGGGAGAACTCGAGGTCGGCAGGAGTCCTGTCGGTGACAATCTCAGACTTGGGTTCCTCCTGCTGGACCTCAGCTGCTGACTCTGCAGTGGGCAGTTCTGGGGGAGTCGGGGAGCTCCTGGGGGAGGAAAATGCCTTCTCCAAAGGCAGCATCTTTCCAAACCTGCACCGCAAAATGCAAGTGTGTCCAGCCGGGGACAAGGTAGCTCCAAGGGAGAGACACCAAGGATGACAGGATGCGCAGGGGGTTCCGGCGTGCCAAGGCCAAGACCAAGGACCTGCAGAGGACACAGACGAGACAGATGCCTGCACGCGAGAACCCGGGCACAGGCACCCATGTCCGAGAGCATGGTAATTTTTATGTTGAATAAAAAATTAACATAAAAAGAGGGAGGAGCAACTCATTTGAGAAGATGACTATTGTAACGATTATGGGTATGTCACGGGTGGGACAAAAAAATTACAGGACAACCTCAATTGTAAAACTAGATGTAAAAATCTTAAAATATTAGTAACCTCACTCCAACCATGCACGCTATATATATACGATGTAGATAACAACACACCAGATTTGCGTTTATCCCAGAAAATCAAAGTCTGTTTAATATTTAAAAATACATATTGTGACAGATGTTAACTAGGCTAGGCTAAAAGATAAAAATACATATTATGAGGACTTTAGTTCCTAATAACATGAAGGGGCTAGGGGTCAGGACTGCTCCTCCCATTAAAATAGCCAAAAAATATGAAATATATGTTCAGAAAAAAACGCAGAAGTGGGAAGTCCACTCTGGAGACTGGTGAAAAACCGCCACCTGATTCTGGAAACGGCACAGACCTGCAGGCCTGGACGGACCATCTACGGAACCAGGCGAGAGGGGACAGCAGGCCGGAGTGGGGTTGGCAGGGGCAGAGAGGTCAGGTCCTGGCCAGCCCTCCCCACGCCCAGCTGGATCCCTTGTACAGGGCAGCCCATCACTGCAGAAGAGCCGGAATTCAGGACCTCGGGTGAAATCTCAATTGTGATCGTGGGTGAAAAAACAAGCCAGCTGAACAAGAGCCCAGCGGGCCACGGTGGACCAGGCCTGGGATGTCCTCACTGGCCGTGGACACACAGGAGTGTGGCACACATTCACTGACACACAGGAGCGCGAACAGAGTGTGACCAGCCCCTACCAGAGCACACGGGGGTCTGCAGACCCACAGGGCCAGACCCCCCGCCGAGACAACAAACCAGACACAAACAGAAAGCCACCCCCAGACCCCGTGTGAGCACTGCCCTGACTGAACCACAGAAGGGAACCACTTTCTCTCCCAAACTCAAGTTTGAGGAATTCAAGAAAATCCATGCGTGGGCCATAGTCGCAGCAGGAATGTTTTCTCGGCAATCCTACTTTTACAGAGAAAACTCTGGAAGATGAACTGACGTGGCACCAGGCATTGTACCTCTTCTCACATAAAGACAGAGTCTATCTGCTCTGATGTTTCCCCACCAGGATATGGGGCACAAGGACCTCCTGGTTGTGGGTGGGGGTGTTTGATTCCACAGATAAGAAACTTCCAGAAGAGGCAAATCCAGAGCACAGTGTAGATCAGTGGTTGCCAGGGGCTGGGAAGTGCCTGATGGGTACAGAATTTCTTTTTGGGGTGATGAAAATGTTCTAAAATTAACTGTGGTGATAGCTGCGTAACTATGAATACTGTATCAAAAACAAATGAATTGTCTACTTTAAACAGGTAAACTTTATGGTGTACAAATCATATCCACTTCCTTCAAGGAAAAAAGACCCAGGCCGTGCCTTCCTCATGCCACCTCCACCATCCCCCCGCCCGCCCCGCCGCTGCTAGACCTGCAGGACTGAACTCCCTCCTCCTGCCCGCTGACCCCTCAGAGTCACTCTGTCCTTAAAGCTCTGGGCTCAGAAATGTCCCCTCTGGGAGATGCTCCCTGCCTGCCCACTGGAACGTGGGCCCCAGGGGAGCAGGGGCCCCTCCCAGGCAGGTCCCTGGGCCTGGGGGAGCCTGGCTCGGCGTCTGCTGCCTGTAGCCGTGGGTTCTGCCGCCGGGCACGCTGGCTCTACCTAACTTCTTTTTGGCCATTATGGACCCCCACGTCCATCTATCTGGGGTCAAGTTTATGATCTGTCTGCAGGATAGATGTGGAAGCAGGACACGGCGGCTACAGGGTACACGGCTCCACCGCCACCCTCACGGCAGCACACGCCATGGCGCCCCTTCCTCACACACCCCACCCCCACACCGAGGACCCACCGACCACCGCATCTGCCCAGCGTGCATCTGAGCACTTTCTCGTGATTTCTCGATCTCTGAGGGTGGGCAAACCGCCCGCTTTTCCACAGTGTTTTCTTTGCGGCTGTCAGGTAATGAACGAGCTCTCTGCCTGGCTCCATCTTGCTATTGCCCCGTCCGCAACTTCATGCTGCCTTTTGGTCACACATAACGTTCTAATGTTTAACATCAAATTTGACCTTTTAAAAAATGGATTTCTGAGTTCGGAAACCTGTTTATAAAGGGTTTCTTGCCCTATCTCAGGATAGGAAATGCATTCTCTGTCGTTCTCCTAGGGCAGGCAAAGGGTAGCAAATACAAAGGGACAGATAAAAAGTACTTTAGGCTCTTAGGGCCAGGCCATCGCGGTTGTGACGACTCAGCTTGCTGGAGTGAGGAGGCAGCGGGAGCCCTGGGTGCCCGTGAGGTCTGGCACGCTCCCAGACAGCTTCACCTACAGAAACAGGGCATCGGCCGGCCTGCGGGTTGGTTTGCCAACCTCTGTTCCAGGCTGATCCATCCAAAGCCTCTCCTGACGACGAGGAGTGATGCCAGGTCCAGCCAGTTGGCACCGGACCCACGGTTGTGGTCACGAGAGCACGTAATTTTGGTTTTCTTAGGACACCACAGGCATGTCCATCCTGCACAGAACCCGTCCCCGCAGAGGTAACTGTGAGCTCAGCAACGTGTGCACAGGGCTCACCCCGAGCCCTGCCTCCAGGCTCACGTCTCCCCTCCTCAGAGCCCGGCGGTCAGAGGGGCGGGAACAGGAGCAGCTCCAAGGTGCAGGTGGGGAATCAAGCGTAGAGTGGGCAAGTGCTGGGGCTGGGGCCCCCCTGCAGAGCAACACGGTGTCCCTCCTTCCGGCTCCAGGTCCCTTGTAAGCCCCCCAGTGGGCAGCCTCTTGCTGGCTCTCACTGTGGGGGCCCCAACCCCATGGCCTTCACAGTGGTCCCGCAGCCCCAAGCCCCTCCTCCCCTGCAAACTCCCGTCTGCACGCATGGTGCAGGCGTGGGGGGCTGCGTAGAACGAGCGAGGGCCCTTGGCCATTGCCAGAGCAGAGTGGGGAGCACGGAATACTGTGGCTGGGTTGGTGGCCAACACAGAGGGGTATGCACGTCAACCCCTGGGGACAGGCATGGGACATCGTCTGCTCCTCTGTGCCCTCTCCCCTCAGCACTGCAAGCTGTGAGCCTCTCCAGGAAGCCACCTCAGCCTCCATTCACTAGCAGAGAACAGCAGAGGCACCCGGGGGTCTCCTCAGAAAGATCCCCCAGTTGCAAGGAGGTTGCTGCATTCTCTGAGAACAGCATGTGGCTTCCTATGTCTGAGATCTACTCCACCTTCCTTCCTAAGGTGGCCCTGGCGGTCAGAACCAGGAAGATGAGCCGTCTCCGGAGCCTCCCGGAACCTCTGGCCCTGAGCTTGCCTTGCTTGCCTCCTCCGGCCCCGTCGCTGGTTATGCTGCTATGAGGACTTTTCTGTTAGGCACAGACACCACCGGGACCCTTTCCTGGCCCTGGCTTGCTTGACTGAGGCCACACCCCTCAGAGTCCAACTTGGTCACCAGGCAGACCTCCCACCACCCTGGGGCTGTCCAGGATTTGCCTTGGATGGATATTCCTGGAGCCCAGCGCCCCCAGCATCAGCAGAGGTAGAGAAAGCCATGGTGGGTGGCTGAACAGAGGGGTCCCGAGCCTGGTGGGCCTGCAGAGTCCTGCAGCAAATCCCCTTCGCCCTGACCTGAGCGGAGCTCGAGCCTGGCAGGGCCCTCCCACAGGCCCCACCATGACCTCAGGTTTCCTCTCCAGCCCCACCTGCCTCCTCCAGGACACTTAACCACCTAAAAGACATTCACCATCAGCTGTCCGCTCTGCTCCCCACCACCACCTGGGCCAGCAAACACCCCACAGCCACAGGCCCCGGGGTCCTCCAGGGAAGCTCACTGGTAGGGAGGGGAGGTTGATGGGTGGCAGGATACGCACAGGGTCTCCTCTGGCTTCCCCTGCAGGTTACTTCTTCATTATAAAAGGGGAGAAAGTGTCTTTAAAAGAATTAAAAGAACATGAATTGAGGATCACTGTTAACATCCCAGCTGCCCTGTGTGGTCCCTGATCCACTCAGGAGGACCAACAGGACCAGACAGACATCCTGCACACTGGTCTGGGCTCCCCTGACCCTCAGGGCCAGGAATGCCAAGGAAGTCCCAGATCCGAGGATCCACTGGCAGAGAAACAGGACTCGATGCGACGAGCGGCCCTGTCCTTGCTCCCCAGCACGAAAAGAAACATCTACAGGACACTGTTGGGATTGGGGAAGTGAAGATGGTGAGGGCTAGACCACAGTGTGGCGTTGAGGATGACGTGACTGTTGACTTAGCCTCCCCAAAGTCAGGG